>NW_006922487.1:510052-533890 GCF_000298275.1 Orycteropus afer afer | reverse complement strand
GCCCAACCTTCCTTCCAAGGAGTGGCTGGTGGGTTTGAACTACCAGCCTTCTGGTTAGCAGTCAAGTGCCTTAGGCACTATGCTACCAGAGCTCTTAATTCCATTGGTCTACTTTAATTATTGTAGTTTGAAATCTGGAATTGTGAGTCCTCCAAATTTGTTCTTTAATTTCAATATTGTTTTGACTATTTGGAGCTTGAAATTCCATATGAATTTGAGGATTGTCTTTTTGATTTCTTATAATCAGAGTGTTTGAACTTTTATAGAAATTCCATTCAATTTGTACATCACTTTCAGTAGTACTGACAGCAAAAGAGTCAATGATCACAGGATGTATTTCCTTTATATAGATCTTTAATTTTTTCAACATAGTTTTAGAGTTTTCAGTGTACAACTATTTCACCAATTTGGCTAAATGTATTCCTAGATATTTTGTTTTAATTATAATCTACTGTAATTGAATTACTTTCTTAATTTTCTTTTGGAATTATTAACTTCTAATGTTTAAAAACACAAATTATTTTGGGTGTGGATCTTGAGTTCACCTGAGACTTTGGTGAGTTCATTTATTAGCTATAGAAGCTTTCTTGGTAGGAGTGCAAGACATTTATTGGGGAAGGAGAGAACACCTGTAAGCAATGTAAGAAAGGAACAAGAATTTGTCAGGGAAAGTCTGCAGAGCACAATGCAAATCTGATGTTTGTGAAAGTGAAATATTTCAGGAGAAGCATCAGGCTGCCATGTAGATCTCAAAAGGCCACAGGGAGCAAAGTAGGGTCTCAGTGAAAAGATTTCATGTCACAAGAACCCTTAATTGGGCAGAAATATCCTTTTTCTAGTAACTTCACCATACTCTGTCATTGGAGCTGGGCTGGGCCAAAAGAGTATGGCCTCCCTTCAAACTTTTTTTTTCTTTTTCTTTTTTTTTTTTTTTTGGCATATCTTGAAATTGCTACAGCTAGAAACATTCAATTAACTGTATTTTTCACATGTGAATGTCATTTCTCTTGAAGGAAGCTCTGAGAAACACACATCTAATGCTTATACAAATGTATGTAATTTTTAAAAATTGACTTATAATATACCTACTGTTGGTTTGTCATACTGTGGTGGTTTGTGTGTTGTTGTGAGGCTGGAGGCTATGCCACCTATATTTCAAATACCAGCAGGGTCACCCATTGTGAAGAGGTTTCAGTGGAGCTTCCAGACTAAGACAGACTAGGAAGAAGGAAAGGACCTTTCACATCTCAAAGAATTGGCCAGTGAAAACATTATGAATAACAGTGAAAGACTGTCTAATGTATTACTGGAAAACTTTATGAATAGCCCTGAAATATTGTCTGATATAGTGCCAGAGGTGAGCCCCTCAGGTTGGAAGGCACTCAAAATATGACTGGGGAAGAACTGCCTCCTCAGAGTAGAGCCAACCTTAATGATGGGGATGGAATAAAACTTTCGGGATCTCCATTTGCTGATGTGACAAGACTCAAAATGGTAAGAAACAGGTGCAAACATCCATTAATAATCAGAACATAGAATGTATGAAGTATGGATCTAGGAAAAATTGGAAGTTGTCAAAAATGAAATGTAATATATAAAGATCAATATTTTAGGCATTTGAGCTGAAATGGACTGGTTTTGGTCATATTGAATCAGACTATCATATGATCTATAATGTTGGGAATGTCAAATTGAAGAGTAATGGTGTGGCATTCATCATCACAAAGAATGTCTTAAGATCTATCCTGAAGTACAATACTGTCAGTGATAGGATCATATACAGGCACCTACAAGAAAGAACAGTTAATACTACTATTATTCAAAAGTATGTACCAACCACCAAAGCCAAAGATGAGTAAAATGAAGATTTTTATCAACTCTTGCAGTCTGAAATTAACCAAACATGCAATTAAGACTTGTTGATTATCACTGGTGATTGGAATGCAAAAATGGGAAACAGAGAAGAATCACCAGTAGTTGGAAACTATGGCCTTGGTGATACAAATAGAGCTTGGAAAACACATGATAGAATTTTGCAAGACCAGCAACATTCATTGCGAATACATTTTTTCAACAATGCAAATGGTGGCTATACACATGAGCTTCACCAGATGAAGTACAGAGGAATCAGCTGACTACATCTGTGGAAAGAAATAATGGAGAAGCTCAATATCTTTAGACAAAACAAGGCCAGGAGCTGATTGTGGAACAGATCATAAACTGCTCATATGCTAATTCAACTTGAAGTTGAAGACAATTAAAACAAATCTGCGAGAGCCAAAATATGAGCTTGAATATATCCCTTCTGTGTTTAGAGATCATCTAAAGAATAGATTTGATGCATTGAGCACCAATGACCAAAAACCAGAAGAATTATGGGATGACATCAAGAACATCATCCATGCAGAAAGCAATACATCATTAAAAATATAAAGAAGGAAGAAAAGACCAAAATGCATGTCAGAAGAGACTGAAACTTGAGCAGAGAGTAGCTAAAGCAAATGGAAGAAATGACAAGATAAATGATTTCAAAGAGCAGCTCAAGGAGACAAAGCCAATTACTATAATGAAATGTGCAAAGACCTGGAGTTAGAAAACCAAAAGGGAAGAACATGTTTGGCATTTTCAAACTGAAAGAACCGAGGAAAAAAATGAAGCCTCAAGTTGCAATATTGAAAGATTCTATGGGCAAAATATTAAATGATGCAAGAAGTATCAAAAGAAGATGGAAAGTATACACAGAGTCACTGTACCAAAAAGAATTGGTCAATCTTCATCCATTCCAGGAGGTGGTATATGATCAAGAGACAGTGTATTGAAGGAAGAAGTTGAAGCTTCCTGAAGGAAGTGGCAAAGAACAAGGCTTCATGATTTGTCAGAATATCCCTTGAGATGTTTCAACAAATGGATGCCATGCTGGAAGCAAACATTTGTTTATGCCAAGAAATTTGGAAGACAACTACCTGGCCAACTGACAGAGAAAGATTCATATTTGTTCCCATTCCAAAGAAAGGTGATCCCACAGAATGTGGAAATTATCAAACAATATCATTAATATCACACACAAGTAAACTCTTACTGAAGACAATTTAAAAATGGTTGCAGCAGTATATTAGCAGAGAACTTCCAAAAATGCAAGCTGGATTCAGAAGAGGACATGGAATAAGGGACATCACTGTTGATGTCAAATGGATCTTGGCTGAAAGCAAAGAATACCAGAAAGATGTTTACTTGTGTTTTATTGACTATGCAAAAGCATCTGATTGTGTGGATCATAACACATTATGGATAACATTGAGAAGAATGGGAATTCCAGAACACTTGATTGTGCTCTTCAGGAACCTGTACATGGACTAGGAGGCTGACGTTCAAACAGAAAAAGGGAATACTGCATAGTTTAAAATCAGGAAAGGAGTGCATCAGGGTTGTATCATTTTACCATACTCATTAGATCTGTATGCTGAGCAAATAATCTGAGAAGCTGGACTATATGAAGAAGAACGTGGCATCAGGATTGGATGAAGACTCGTTAACAACCTGCAATAAGCAGATGACACACTTTTACTTGCTGAAAGTGAAGATGACTTGACGCACATGCTGATGAAGATTAAGGACTACAGTCTGCCATATGAATTACACCTCAACATAAAGAAAACGAAAATCCTCACAACTGGACCTATTATCAACATCATCATAAATAGAGAAAAGATTGAAATTGTTAAAAATTTCATATTATTTGGTTCCACAATCAACACCAATGCAAGTAAGCAGTCAACATATTAGATGATGTATTGCACTAAGCAAATCTGCTGCAAGAGACTTCTTTCAAGTGTTGAAGGGCAAAGATGTCTCCTTGAAGAATAAGGTGCACCTAACCCAAGCCATAGTATTTTTAATCACCCCATAATCATGTGAGTGCTGGACAATGAACAAGGAAGACCAAAGAAGAATTGATGCTTTTGAGTTGTGGTCTTTGCAAAGAATACTGAAAGTAAGTACCATGGACTACTACAAGGACTAACAAATCTGTCCTAGAAGAAGTGCAGCCCAAATGCTCCTTGGAAGTGAGAATGGCCAGACTTTGTCTCACCTACTTTGCTCATATTGTTAGAAGGGACCATTCCTTGGAGAAGGATATCATGCTTGGTAAAGTGACGGGTCAATGAAAAAGGGGATGGCCCTCAAGGAGATAGATTGACACAGTATCTGCAATAACGGACTCACATGTGGCAAGGATTGTGAGGCTGACACAGGACCAGACAGTGTTTCATTCTGTTGTACATAGGGTCACTATGAATCAGAACCATCTTGACTGCACCTAAAACAATAATAACACACCTACAGAAAAGGTCCCAAATATTAAGTGCATAACAACTCAGAGAATTTGTACAATAAAATAACATTTATGTAATTACAACCAACATAAAGAAATAGAAAATTACATAGAACTTCTGAAACCTCAACTCTGCCCACTCCCAGCCACTAACTGAAAATGATAAAAAATATACTGACTCTTATATCCTAACTTAATTTTGTCTTTTTTTTGCAATGTTAAGTATGGAAACATGCAATATGTACTCTTTTGTGTCTAGATTTATTCACATAAATTAAAGATTTATAAATGTGATTGTGTGTGACAATACTTTGTAAATTTTAGCTGAAGAGCATTCTATTTTATAAAGGTACTACAATTTATTTAGAAGTGCATATCTAATCATGATTAAGAATAGCAAGCTCTTTTACCTATTTGAACCTTAAAATATCTTACTATTTTATTAGTTTCCCTATTATATTTTGCACTTGGTTTGGGACAGCAAACCTTTTCATTTCTTGATTGTTCACTTTTTTGTAGAATGAAAGATGCTCAGAATTCTGATCATCTAATGGCTGTCATAAGGTTTTCCCCAGCCAATTCTTTGAGAAGTGGATGGCCTCTTCCTTCTTCCTAGTCTGTCTCAGTCTATAAACTGGGCTGTTACCTGTGCACCATCACGTTGCTTGGTTCTACAATCGATACCAACGGAAGTAGCAGTCAAGACATTAGACAACGTGTAGCATTGGGAAAGTCAACTGTGAAGGAACTGTATCAAGTGCTGAGGAGCAAGGATATCTCCTTGAAGACTAAGTTGCGCCTGACACAAGCCATGATATTTCCAATCCCTCGTATGCATCTGAGAGCTGGACAATGAATAAGGAAGACCGAAGAAGAGTTGATGCTTTTGAGTTGTGGTGCTGGCGAAGAATGCTGAAAGTACCATGGACTGCTAAAAGAAGTAACAGATCTGTCCTGGAGGAAGTGCAGCCAGAATGCTCCTTGGAAGCAAGAATGGCCAGACTTTGTCTCACCTATTTTGGTCATGTTGTCAGAAGGGACCATTCCCTGGAGAAGGATGTCATGCTTGGTAGGGTGGAGGGTCGACGAAAGAGGGGGAGGCCTTCAACAAGATGGATTGACACGGTGGCTGCAATGATGGGCTCGAGTACAGCAGGGATTGTGGGGCTGGTGCAGGATTGGGCAGTGTTTCACTCTGCTGTGCATGGGGTAGCTATGAGTCAGAAACGACTCGACAGCACTTAACAACAACAACAACAACAATGGCTATCATCCTGGTGATATATCAGGAACACAAGAACAGCTTTTTAAAAAATATGAAGTAGATACAAAGTGAAATTTATAAATGTCTCACTTTACATACTGTGTCATATTGTGGGGGCAAATATTTCTATGAAGCTGGAAGCTATGCCATCAAAACTTCAAATACCACCGAGGTCACCCATGGCAGACAGGTTTCAGCTGAGCTTCCAGACTAAGACAGAGTAGGAAGAAAGTCCTAGTAATCTACTTTCAGAAGTTAACTTTTGAAAATTCCTGTATATCACAATAGTATATCATCTGATATAGTGCTGGAAGATGAGCCCCTAAATTGGAACACATTCAAAATGCACAGTGGCCATAAAAATGGACATGGGAATGCCAAGAATCATGAAGATGGCACAGGACTGGGCAATGGTTCATTCAGTTTTATATGAAGTCACCATTACTTACAGTCCACTTGCTGGTAATTAACATTTTTTAAAAAGTAAGTAGTCCAATGTTTATCCTGCTGTGGTTCTCACAACACTTCTAGGAACCACTCTATTAATCAAAGAGTGTATCTTCAGTGAAATTAAAAAGAATTCTTTTTTTTTTTTTTCAGTTTTGTAAGGAACATATTATTTGGGGATTTTCTTTCCCCTCTTCTCCCACTAGGAGCTCTGGTAGCATAGTGGCTAAAGCACTTGACTGCTAACCAGAAGGCTGGCGGTTTCAAACCCACCAGCCACTCCTTGGAAGGAAGGTTGCGCAATCCTACTTCTGTAGTGATACTGCCTCGGAAACCCAAGGAGGGGTCGCTATGAGTTGGGGCCGACTCGACGGCACATAACAACAACAACAACAACTTCTCCCACTAGAAAGAATTCAGAATTCCCACTAGTAGAATTCAGTACGAACACTAAGGTAATATTTTTACATTTTTATAAAGTTGTAGAATTAGAATATATATTTAATAAGCTCCTTTTCAAATTAATGTGTTTATAAATCCATAGAGCCCACATAACATCTCCTGGATTTTGACTTTGAAAAGGAGTAAATCTGATATTTTCTTCTTTGATATCTAGAAAAGGGAGAAAAACCAAAGGATCAGATGTGGGATCCTACCTGATTTGTGCACTAATTCTAGCAAAGTTTTCATGCAGCATGTAACAGAAAAGCTTCAAAGGGAAAATAACAAATAAATAGCTTTGGCAAAGAACTCACAGGGAGTAGGGAACAGCAGTAAAGAACCCATTGCAATTGTCCAGGCTGTAATGTATAATTTACCACCTGGTTTACCCATGAGGTGGGAGCAGAGGAGTAGTCCCTGTTGGAGGTAATTAGTTTAGACAAGAACATTAGGGCAAGAGTGCTCTTATTTTCTAATTTATCTAGTAAGTTTAAGAAAATCTACTGCATAAAATTTTCTTGATTGTTTCAAAAGTGCAGGGCTTTGAAACACCATTTATAGAGTTAAGTAATTACTCTCAGCAAGAAAGATTTTTAAAAGAGAAAATTGTATAAATTATTATAAGTGTGAAAATACATTGCCTTTAATTTCCACCTGAAATCATAAGATTAATGTATATTAAATTCTTTTTCTTCTCTCTTTTTTATATTGTTTGTGATCTTCCTCTTATATTGGATTTTTTCCCCCTAAGGACTTTTCTCTGTATTCTCTTAGAGTTTTGTTTGAGGATAACCTTATATAAAATACTTATTCACATAAAATCTCATTCCCATTTACATAACAGTACTCCAATATCTGAAAACACACTAAGACAGAACATTGCTAATATTTTTAGCATCTTTGTCTCCACAATTTTAGGTACTACAATCCTAGGTACCTGACAGGTGACAATTCTATAGCAAGAACCCAGAGCTTATAAAACACCCCAGATTACTTTCTAGCTCACAGGCAGAGGCCTATCTAGCATATGACAGTTATGGCATGTGCCCTGGGCACCACTTGAAGCGGGGGCACTGATGAGCAGTTTCTACTTGCCATCACAGTTTGCATCACCAGCTATGAAAAATCATTCAGCAATTTAAAATGAATTACCTTTGAGCTATTTTCCATAGATACATCGTGCCTCAGAGGACCAGGATCAGAGAATTACCAAGATTCCAGAAAGCTTAGAAATTATACAATCCAAGCAATCTTTCTTATACTGGAGAAACAGTATAGAACACCTGATATTAGGTATTGCTTTATATCAAAATATGTAGGCATGCGCACACACACAGTCATAATTATGTACAAACATTGTGAATAATAGAACTGTAGCCCTCTGAACTAACTATCGTTATGCCATAAGCAAGCCCTGGTGCACAGTGGGTAAAGTGCTTGGCTACTAACCAAACATTTGGTGGTTGGAACCTATTAGCTGCTCTGTGGGGGAAAAATGTGGCACTCTGCTTCTGAAAAGTTTTACAGCCTTGGAAATACTCTGGGGCAGTTCTACTCTGTCCTGTAGGTTCACTATGAGAAAGGATTGACTCAGTGGCAGTGGGTTTGGTTTTTTGATCATAAAGCTATTCATCACAAAAAGATACTGTTATTTTTTGCTTATTTTATAAATAAGAACATTAGGTTTTAAATCCTTAGGAAAAATAATCATGCTGTGGAACCTGAGAAGCTATTTTTTTAAAAAACAATAATTGTGCCTGAGAGATTATTTTAAATATTTAAATAAATATTTTATATTAGAAAAGCTTCACATTTACAGAAAAGTTGTAAAGATAATAAAGAGTTCCTGTATAAATCACACCATTTCCCCTAATTTTAGCATCTCATATTACTATATAGTATGTTTGTCACAACTAAGCACAGTATTATTAAGTAAACGGTATTTTATTCAGATTTCATTAGTTTTTCCCTAATGGTTTTTTTTTTTTTTTTTTTTTTTCTGTTCTAGGATCCCAGCCATGTTTTCATACTACAATTAATCACCCTGTCTATCTTAGGTTCCTTTGGGCTGAGACAGTTTCTCAGACTTCCCTTGTTTTTTATGGCATTGGTAGCTTTGAACAGTATTGGTCATGTATTTTCTAAAATGGCCCTCACTTTGGTTTTGCTTGATGTTTTCCTTTATGGTTAGACTGAGTTATGGGTATTGGGAAGAAAGAAAACAGAGTAAAAGTGCCATTCTCAACATACCAGCTCATGAGAGCATGCTATGAACATGACTTGTCACTGACGAGTTACTTTTGATCACCTAGTTAAGGTAGTGTTTTCCAGTTTTCTTCACTGTAATGTTAATCTCCACCCCCCTTTCCATGTTGTTCTCTTTTTAAGCAAATCATATGGCACATTTGCTGTTAGCCACTGTCCATTCAGCCCCTGACTCATGATGACCTGCTGGGTCCTGCAGATCCCCCTGATTGCTTCCATATCAAATCATTGTGATCCATAGGGTTTTCACTGACTAAGTTTCAGAATGGAATTGCCAGGTTTTTGTACCTAGTCCATCTCAGTCTGGATTCTCCTCTGAAATCTGCTAAGCATCATAGAAACATGCAAGGCTCTAGTGACAGGTAGGTAAGAACTGTACATGAGGTGCACCAGAATTTGTTGTTGTTAGGTGCCGTCTAGTCCTCTCAGACTCATAATATCCCTTGTACAACAGAACAAAACACTGCCTGGTCCTGTGTCAGCCTCACAATTCTTACTATACCTGAGCCCATCATTGCAGGCACTGGATCAATCCATCTTACTGAGGGCCTTTCCTTTCTTCATTGACCCTCCATTTACCAAGCATGATATCCTTCTCCAGAGAATGGTCCCTTCTGACAACATGACCAAATTAGGTGAGATGAGGTCCATCAAATCTCACTTACAAAGAGCATTCAAACTGTACTTCTTCTAGGACAGATTTGTTAGTTCTTTTAACAGTCTATGGTACTTTCAATATTCTTCACCAACACCACAATGCAAAAGCATCAACCCTTCTTTGGTCTTCCTTATTTATTTTCCAGCTCTCACATGCATATCAGGCTATTGAAACTACCATGGCTTGGGTTAGGTGCACCTTAGTCTTCAAGGAGACATCTTTGTTCTTCAGCACTTGAAATAGGTCTTTTGCAGCAGATTTGCCTGATGCAGTATGTTGTCTGATGTCTTGACTTCTGCTTCCATTGGTGTTGAACTAAGTAATATGAAGTCTTTGACAACGTCAATCTTTTCTCCATTTATTGTGATGCTGCTTATTGGTCCAGTTGTGAGCATTTTCATTTACTT
This sequence comes from Orycteropus afer afer, assembly GCF_000298275.1. Taxonomy (NCBI): domain Eukaryota; kingdom Metazoa; phylum Chordata; class Mammalia; order Tubulidentata; family Orycteropodidae; genus Orycteropus; species Orycteropus afer. The sequence continues at coordinate 524,075 of NW_006922487.1, read as the reverse complement.
TAAGTTGAGATATAACCCATAATGCAGACTGTAGTCTTTAATCTTCATCAGTAAGTGCTCCAAGGCATCTTCACTTCCAGCAAGCAAGGTTGTGTCATCTGTATATTGCAAATTGTTGTTAATGAGCCTTCCTCCAATCCTGGGATTTAGGAAGACTGAAGTTCTTCACCATGGTAGTTCTGTACCTGACATATTTACTGGCTTATAGTAGGTTCTAAGAGAAGTATTGTTGAAATAAATGTCTGTTGAGACCAAGAGATTTTTGTATCACTCTGGTAGCATAGTGGCTAAGACACTTGCCTGCTAACCAAATGGCTAGCAGTTCAAACCCACCAGCCACTCCTCAGAAGGAAGGTTGGGCAATCCTACTTCCATAGTGATACTGCCTCGGAAACCCAAGGAGGGGTCGCTATGAGTCGGGGACGACTCGACGGCACATAACAACAACAACATTCTTTGATAAGGAACCTTGGTTGCTCAATGGTTAGTTTGGCTGCTAACCAAAAGTTCAGCCATTCAAACTCACCAGCTGCTACACAGGAGAAAAGTGAAGCAGTTTACTTCTGTAAATCTTAAAAGCTTTGGAAAGCCAGCACTTTTACCTTGTTATATAGTGTCACTACCGGTTTGACTTTTTACTAATTCTTTTATATTACTATCCATCTTCTAGATAATTTGAGATTGTACATACAAAGCTGAGGTGCGTACAGTGATAAGCACACCTGCTTTCCATGTCTTATTCCTTGATCTAAAATCTCAATAATTTTGTAAATTTTGTCTCTATAAAGTATACTTTATAAGTTTGAGTCTTACACTTTTCTTTTCTGTATTAAAAGTTTGAGTGTTCCTGTTTGTACCTTTGAGATGTTTCTCTTTTAATTTTTCTACATATTTACCAATTTGATTAAGAATAAGTTTCTTCCTAGTCACTTACTTCATTCTTTGAGAGATTAAATTGTTATTAACTAATTAAAACTGACTTTAGTTGAAAAAAAAAAATCTAGCAGATACCTAACTCACTGATTCAACTGCTATTGAGTAAATTCCAATTCATAGTGGCCCACAATGGATTTCCAAGGCTGTAAATCTTTGTAGAAATAGAATGCCCCTTTTTCCTTCCATGGAGTGGCTGGTGAGTTTGAATCACTGACCTGTTTAGCAGCCAAATGCCTTATCCACTACGCCAGATACCTAGTGAGTGGAAATTTCCCAATCTACCATATATTGCACTGTTGTTGTTGTTGTTATTTGCCGTCGAGTCGGCCCTGACTCATAGCGACCCCTCCTTGGGTTTCTGAGGCAGTATCACTACGGAAGTAGGATTGCCCAACCTTCGTTCTGAGGAGTGGCTGGTGGGTTTGAACCACCAGCCTTCTGGTTAGCAGTCAAGTGCCTTAGGCACTATGCTATCAGAGCTCCTTATATTGCACTAGGCTTATAATTATATCTATTATATTCATATTAGAATAATAACAAATATTGTTAACATTAATCTTTATTATTTATAAAGCATAGTGTAATTTTATGTGATTATCACAATGGATTGAGGAATAAGTATTAAATTCATTTTGTATATGAGTTTCAAAGAAGTGAGGGAATTTACTCAAAATAATAATGCTAGTAAGCCACTTCTATAATAAGAATATAGGTTTTCCATTTCTAAATTCTATGCTCTATTTGCATGTTTTAAAATTTTGAGCTAATTTGAGACTTACAGAGAAGTTGCAAGAATAATACAAAAAAGAAAAGAAAAAAATCCTCATACATATCTCTCTCCCTGCATATGTATTATTTTCCTTGAACCATTTGAAGGTAAATTGCAGACATGATGCTCCTTAACTATGATCTACATACTTTAGTGTGTATTTCCCCAAAATAAATAAAACGCTTACATAATCACAGTACAAAATCAAGAAATTAATATTGATTGAATACAATTTTCTATAGACTTAATTCCGATTATGCCACTAGTTCTTATGCTTTTCTGATGACACTACATCCTCAAATGGGCTAATTCTCAGAAGTTCTCCTCTATTTCCTTTTTCATTTTAGCCATATTCACAGTCACTCTGTCAGACTCATTCATTTTCCTGTAAGGGTGTGAATGTTTTGACTAAGAAATCACTTCTTTTCCTTGTTCTTCTTTCTTAACAAGCCTATCTCTTTGCAGTTCAAGGCAATGCAAACCCACTGCTATCGAGTTTATTCTGACTCACAGCAACCCTTACTGGGCTTTCAAGGCTATACATCTTTATGAAAGTAGATTGCCTCATCTTTCTTTCATGGAGTGGCTGGTGGATTTGAATGGCCAATCTGCTGGTTAGCAGCCAAATGCCTTACCCCCTATACCACCAAAGGTCCTTCTAAGGCAATATAGTCTTGATTATTTCTAAAGGGAAATGTGAGTACTGCTGTGGTGGACACTTCCATTTGTTTATTAGCCATTCTCTTCTTCCAAGTCTGTGAATATCTGGGACATATGTTGCATATCTGCACTTAGTTAATGTCACTTAACATTGTTTCTTGTATAACTATATGACCACCTCTTCCATTCCACTTTCCATATTAAACTTATTTGCATAGAGTCTAGACTCATGTGGTTACCAAGAAGTATTTTTTAAATCTGTTTCCAAATTCAGTTTAAATCTGTATTTATCACTGAAATAATACTGTCTCCATACAAATGGCATAGATTCTTGGCAAGAGATAAAATATATCAGTCTAGTATATTGAATCATAAATGGGAAATGCACATTTGAAAAATTCCATTTCATAGCCAGTATTTTCATTCCAATATATTTCTTTCTCTTTCAAAGTCTTAACTGCAAGTAGGAATCAATGACTATAAACACCAGCCGTGAATACTTGTGTTCATTAATTGCTAAAAACTTCATAATCTTTTCAAATTACCATACCATTTTATTTCTTACTCAAACCAGAAGGATGGCTAGCAATTGATGAGTTTTAAAATTTTTAAAACATACATATCTCAAACCTATACTCCTAGAAAGACAGCACACTTATGGATTGACTATATAAGGTCTTCATTCATTCATTCATTCATTCATTCTGCCTATTTCTTTAAAAAAATGTACAATATTGTGGCAAATAGGACAGGATATGTGACTGTCTTCATTGGGTTCATACTCAGGCAAAGTGTCAGACAAAAAAGAAACAGGTGAACAAATTAAGTAATGAGCTGGTGACATGTGCATTAATTGAAATAAACAAGCTGGCATGACAGAAAGAAATTGCACATGCCATTTAAGGTAGGAGAGTGTTTTCTTAGCTGTTAGCAAAAGTCTGCAGAAGAGCAGTCAGGTAGGAAATTAAAAAAAAAAAAAGTATAAATACACAGAAATGGGAAAGGGCCTGTCACATTCTAAACAGAAATGGCAGTGTGACTAGAACCTGAAAAATGAGAGACAATATTATACAAAATTAAATTAGAAGTCTATAAAAAATAAAATTTGACTTTCTTCTGAGAACAATCAGAAGCTATTAATAAAGTTTAAGTAAAGAAGAGAGTTGTTGGAAGGAATGATAAACAATGAAATTGAAAATCAAAAAGAAACCTGAAAATGGAAAGGGAGTGAATGACAATAGAATTGCTGGGGCAAAGGATTAGAAATTTCAATGCAGTGAAATGTTTTTTTTTTTTTTTTTAATAGCGGAGGTAATAGAAAAATGCATTTTAACTCATTGAGAAAATAGCAAGAAGACAAAAATATCCACAATTCCTCATAACCACAACTACCTATCCACATTTATCTTGTGGTCTTTTTTGGTGCTATCAATGTGCCATCTGTTGTGTTATTTGAGGCCAACCCATCTACTTGCACACTAGGTCCCCTCCAACCTCATACCTCAAGTATCTAGCTCTAGTAATCTTCCCTTTCTTTCTTGCACTATGAATTTTGTTCTTCTCAACATAATCGTTCAAGTCACCATACATAGCAGCATACGTAGCAGGGATGGTACAGAAGGTATAGCAGATGGCCTGAGAAGTTTGTATTCCTACTGTTGACTAGTCTAGATAATAAAGTCTACTTTTTCTCCCATATCAAACACAAAAACTTCCACTGACCTTGCTGTGTGTTGAAATGAATTCCTTTGTGTAGACTTTTGCCTTGGTTCTTTGGAAAAACAGCTAAGCTACAATTTTTTATCCAGATGGTTTGTTATTTTTGTCCAGTTGATTGACATTTCCTAGGTAAACTGTAAACAATATTGTTTCATACACTTTTTTTGTATGGTCTTGGGCTGCATCCTACTCTTTGGTTGGTATGCACCTTGTTGAGACTGGTCAAAAGACTATGCAAATGAGATGACTAAAGCCTACTATGCAAATGAAGTATCTGTAGCCAGCCAAAAATGAATTGGTTAGTTTGTGGCCCCTGGTGGGAAGAATGACACTTTAAAATTGACAAGGAGTTGCACATGTAAGCAGCCAACCCTACAGAGGATTTTCTGGCAGAAGGAAGCAGGAAGAGAGCAAACAGGAAGAAATAGAAGGAATAAAGAAGAGAGAAGAAGCAGAGAAAGGTAGGAGAAGATTGGACTGTATTCTGGACAATTTTGTTTTGTTTTGTCAAAGGCTGTAACACTGAAGACAATAAGAGGCCAAGACAGGATCCAGAAACAGAACCAGAGGTAACAGATGGTGGAGCCAAGAGGAACCTATCTTGAGGGGTCCTAGACAAGCCTGAGCTTAGGGCATTGAGAGGAGGCCTGCATGGCTGAGAAAAGCTTCCAGATGTTCTGCACTGAAAAGGAGACTTTGCCTACATAGTTCCTGGTCTTGAGCCTGAGTTGTATCCTGTTCCTTAATAAACCAGTTAATTATAAATGTGGTCTGAAAGTTCTGTGTGGCTATTGCAATGAAGGAAGGTTGGGCAATCCTACTTCCATAGTGATACTGCCTCGGAAACCCAAGGAGGGGTCGCTATGAGTCGGGTTTGACTCGATGGCACATAACAACAACAACATTGCAATGAAATATTGAGCCCAGAAGAGTAAAGAATACCATAGGAGCTGGTGTCAGAATTGATAAAAACGTTTAGAGAGTAAAGGCAATGTTTGACCTCTACCTCAGAGGAATCAGACCCAGGGTAATATTTTTGAATTATCCCCCTTGAAGTTAGACAGGTTCTGATGCTATTATTATTACTACTGCCATTCCACACCCCCTACGATCATTCTCTCTTGGCCTCTTTTCTCCTTTTTGCCCATTCTGCTTTCCCTATACAAAACAAAAGAAAACAAAATTCTCCAAAATACAGTCCAATCTTCTCCTACTGTTCTCTCTTGATCCCATTCCAATCAGCCTTTTGTCCACTCAAAACTATTCTTTTTGAGCTATATGTTGCTATAAATGGAGCACTGTTAACTGCTTGGCTGCTAACTGAAAGGTTGATAATTTGAACCCACCACAGAAGAAAGATGTGGCCACCGGCTTCCATAAAGATTTACAGCTTTGAAAACCTTATAATGCAGCTCTACTCTGTCCTATAAGATCACTAGGAGTCAGAATTGACTTGAAAGCAATGGGTTTGGTTTTGGTTGTTATGCTTCACTTGATTGTAGTAAAGTCTTGCTCCTCATTTTATTTAATGTACAGAGGAATGTTCTGGAAGAGACAATGGAGATCAAAAACAAAATACATCCTACTTCTTGGCCCTAAGGTAAGTAGGGTTAAAAAAAAAGAAAACCTAACTCACTGCTTTAGAGTCTGTTCTGACTCATAGCAACCCTTCTTTGGGTTTCTGAGACAGTAGTATCACTACGGAAGTAGATTGCCGAGTCTTCTTCTAAGGAGTGGCTAGTGGGTTTGAACAGCAAGCCTTCTGGTTACCAGTCAAATGCCTTAGGCACTATGCCACCAGATATTTAAAAAGACTTCAATTGAGAAGGTTGAAGAGAAAGAGAAATAATCAGGGAATAGCAATTTTTAGTTAATTCAAAAAGATTAGGGTGCAGATGATTATTTCATTGTTGCATTTGCCCGAGGATAAATCTCAGAAGGAAGGAAGGAATAGGAAAGAAAGATAAATAGGAATAGGAAACAAGAAAGGAATGAGAAGAGTACTGTTATATTGTTGGGATTGCCATCAATGTTATAAAATAAACTGTGTATGAATTGTTGAATGGAAAACTAATTTGCTCTGTAAACTTTCACTCAAATCACAAAAAAAGTTAAAGAAGATTATGGGATATTTAGAGAAGAGCTCGAGTACATGAAAGCGTTTTGTATTTCCCAATACGGGGTTGCTAAAAGCATGTAGGTATGGCATTGGATCAAACAAGAGATGTACATAGCAGCATAGGGATGGTACAGAAGGTATTACAGATGGCCTGAAAAGCTTGTATTCCTACTGTTGACCAGTCTAGATAATAAAGTCTTAGAAAAAGATCAGTCTAATTGACTTAAGTAACTCACTCAATGATATGCAACTTCTGGATAGTTGCCTCCTTCTCAGTTATTGTTGTTATGTGCCATGTGACCTCTCCTTGGGTTTCTGAGGTGGTATCATTACAGAAGCAGATTGACCAACCTTCCTTCTGAGGAGTGGCAGATGGGTTTGAGCCACCAGCCTTCTGGTTAGCAGTCAAGAGCCTAGAGGTATCTCTGCTGTTCACTGTTGAAAAAGGAATTGGCTATCAAAATTAAATTGCCTACTCAAAACACATAGCTTCTTGTTTACAGCTGTCTGGGACAGGGACTGCCAGAGAGGCTGCAGCAATAAACTCAATTTTAGCAATGGTTCTGAAGATGGCAGAGAACTAGGTAAAATTTTGTTCTATTATACACAAGATCTCATGAGCCTACTCAATGACAATTAACAACAATGACAAGTTTCCTTATTGCCCTAGTTCTCCAAAAGGACTGACAATTCTTTATTCTGGATCAAGTCTGCACCAATCACCAATAATGCTGAATGTCTTCTCCTCCTCTCTTCTTACACGCCTTCTCATGACTCAGGTGTGCATTGTTTTCCACAACTAACATGCTGTGTGACTATAAGAAATATATCCAACACTTTTGTGCTTTAGCTGCCTTAACTATAACATTGCTAACAATAGTATCTACCTTTTGGGTCATAGTGAGGAGTTGCTAAGATAATATGCATGGACGATGCAACACAGGGAGCTCTGGTAGCATAATGGCTAAGGCACTTGACTGCTAACCAGAGGGCTGGCGGTTCAAACCCACCAGCCACTCCTCGGAAGGAAGGTTGGGCAATCCTACTTCTGTAGTGATACTGCCTCGGAAACCCAAGGAGGGGTCGCTATGAGTCGGGGCCGACTCGACGGCAAATAACAACAACAACATGCAACACAACTTCTAGAAACTAGTAAGGATCAAAACTTATACTAATATTTTTATTATGAAGATTTTACCTTTTCCATATTTCTTTTTTTCACCCTAACTTTTCATATATTCTGATTTTACTGTAGATTATACATTTTGGAAATGCCCACTTTTATGAAGCCCCTTCGATTCTTTATCTTTTTGTTAAAAATATATATTTTATAATTATATTAAACAATACTTTCAAAGGGCACACCCATCATAACTCAGCACATCAGTTAATATTTGCAGAGGACAGAGTAAAATAAAGAGCACACAGATCAACAAATAAAATATGAATAGCATCCCAGAAATCCCATTTTGTCCCCTCTTAGTCATTACATCCTCACCAACGTAACTATGTTGTATACTCTATAATAATAGGTTAATTAAGTCTGTCCCTGAATTTCACATAAATGAAATTATATAGTATGTATTCTTATGCATTTGACCTTTGGCTCAATATTATATTTACAAGTTTCTTCTACCACTTAGTGTGGCAAATTTCTACTACTACATAGGACATAATTTAGCCATATGAAAACATTATGCATTAAATAAAACTGTATTTGGTATTTACTTTTGAAACAAAATTTTAAAGAAAGAGCAAAAATCAGATGATGAATTCAAGTAGACAGAGAAGAAAAAAAAAACACTTTATACTTTCCAAAGTTATTTTTAAAATAAAGAAATCTCATAAGATCTTTGAAGAGAAATTGCAAGCAACATGTAAAAGGACAGTGACCTCAGTGAAAAGCTGTGAGAATGGAAATCAAGGGTATGTTAATGTCTGAATTAAACTTCAGGAGTTAAAACATAAGACTGTAAGAGTGTAAAAAGAAAGAAATCATATCTATATTCATAGTCTTATAATTTTTTAAAAGGATAATTCACAATTAAGAGACACATTTTGAAAACACTCATAAGCCCACACAAGGGAAATTGTAGAAATGACAAAATATGAAACATAAGCATTTGAATTAATAGTGAAAAGATAGTCTAATATTAGCAGTTGTTTTTAGCTTAGTTTCATAGGAACTAAATTAGCCTTTCTGACATGGAGTCAAGCTGGGATAGGGAAAGGGAAAAATCAACCAACCAAACCACTGCTGTCGAGTTATTCCAACTCATAACAATCCTGTAAGACAGAGTAATACTGCCCCATAGGGTTTCCAAAGCTGTAAATCTTTATGGAAGAAGACTGCTTCATCTTTTTCCATAGAGTGCTGGCGGGTGTGTACCACCTATGTTTTGTTAGAAGCTAAATGCTTTAACTACTGCACCACCAGAGCTCTAGGAAAAGAAAAGAACTCAGAATATAGGCTAGCAAAGCTTAACCCATTTCTGGCACTAGAGGCAGTAATTCCCAAAGTATGTGAGATAACGTAATGCCTAAGGCACTTGACTGCTAACTAGAAGGCTGGCGGTTCAAATCCACCAGCCACTCCTCAGAAGGAAGGTTTGGGCAATTGACTTTCGTAGTGATACTGCCTTGGAAATTCAAGGAGGGGACACTATGAGTTGAGTCTGACTCTATGGCACATAACAACAACAACATTGTTCACATAATGGAGTTCTTGGGCTGCCAAATAGTTAACATCTTTGACTGTCAAAAGTTTGGCTGTTCTAGTCCATACAAACATACCTCAGAAGAAAGACCTAGTAATCCATTTCCCAAAAATCAGCCACTGAAAATCGTATGGAACACAGATCGATTCTGACACACATGGAGTTGCTAAGAGTCAGAACTGGCTTGACAATAACTGGTTTTCATGGTGATACAAATAATAAACTTATATTTCACAAGCTGGATTATATTTATTTCATTACTTTCTTTATAGTTTTTGTGTTTGTGTGTGTGTTGTGTGTATCTGTTCACTTCATATTAAAGCAACTTTAGTTGTGTTACAAAAATCTATGGGATTGAGGAAGAAAATGGAGTCTTGCCAGTGAGCAGCACACATTTTCCCTCTGTCATCTAAGGACTTGGAAAACTAGGTACAACAGTTTGAATTAGGAACTTCGGTGCTCTGAACAGCTCACTGAATCAGAGTGCACCAAACACAGAAGAGCAGAATTAGAGGAAAGGCACAGGGAGATTATTTAGCAAAGAGCTACTGACAGAGGGTGGATGGGCACCTGAGAGGGGCCATTGGAAACTTCCCTGGGGCAGTCACTGTCTGCCGGGTGAGTGCGGCCACTTTAGGTCCCCAAGCCAAGAAGGAAGACACCTTATAACAGCATAGCAGTGACCACTCCAATATTCCACCAGGCAGTGGCAGAGACCTGCCTCCAGCAGCTGATTTTGTCAGTAATTTGGGTCATCTGGGTGCAGGCAGGCACAGGCACCACAGCTGAGATTCAGGCAGAGAACTCACTGCTGCACCATGAAGGTAAGCACCCTCCCTTCCCAGCAGGTCACAGAGTGGGCTTGGGTCAGACTGAGAGACATTGTACTTTTCTTTGCCATGGATATCGGGACTGCAGGTCACTAGCAGGTACTCCCCGACTCTAACACAGCTGAAATTGCATGCATCTTTGATGCTGCAGGTGGGTGGTATCACAGACAAACTCCAGAGCCTGCCATTAGTGGTCTAGTGGGATTGTGTCAGCACCGCGGGCAGATGGGGCTAGGAGAGCAAAGAAAACGCAGCTGAGTGCAGTCCTGGAAATTTTGCCTTGGAGCCATTCTTTAACGCTGTGGGGCCATGGAGGCAGGGTCTTTGAATGTGCCTGAAGTTGGCAGAAATTTGCATCGCCCTAAGAGTGGGAATCTTTCCTGAGGTTGAGCTGCAATCTTGCAAATAAATATGCCATCAATAATAGCCTGCTAAAAGCCCTAGAAAACGACCCTAGCAACACCAAGCTTTCCTTCTTCTGCTTCCACCTTCTCCACCAATAACTTCACTCATTCAATAGAAGAAACCATGTTCATCCAATTACCATAAAACCTCCCCTTCAAACTCTAAACCCTCTTTACCACAAACAGAAACACATATCCACACTACACAAAGTGATTCCACAATCACAAAGAAAATAGCAGAGTGACCCAACAAACCTGAATCAACAATAACATAAAATACACCAGCTTCAAGTTTTCAAAATATTAAATGATAAAACCAAGACAAAACAAATTAACACATAACCAGCAGCTAGGGACAACCTAAAGAGACAGCGTTATACCAGATTCCAGGGGCCTAAGAAGAGGTTTTGCTTTCCAGCAACCCCAGGACTCTCCGGACCTGCACTACACCGCTGAAAAGGTCCTAGTTTACACCTTCTATTTTTTTTTTTTCTCTAGTGTTTAACCCCATTCCTTGTTGGTTTTTCTTTTGCTTTTGCTTCTTCTTTGTTTGTTTGTTTTCTTACTACATTATTCTCATTCTCTACCTTTTTTCTCTTAGTGACTTATCCCCAGATATTGCAGGTTTACCTGTTTTCTTATTCTTTTCTCCCCTTTTTGTTTTTTTGGGTTACTGTTCCTGTGTAATTTCAGGTTGTATTTTTTGTCCATGTGCTTTTACTTCTTTCAATGGTTATTCAATTGTAATTTTTGCCTAACTGTGTGGGAGACAGCAATAGTCTCCATAAGACACAAGTACACCCACACCTCCTGCAACTTCACTTACTGAGCAAGAGCCAGCACCTCCTTATCCACCAACAGCCAATGATAAAAAAAGACCAAGAAGAGCCTGAATCACCCTTGGCTGCTCTTCACAAACAGTTAACAGAGATCTTAATACAATATCACGATGCCTGGGAGACAACAGACCATCACAGTACACACAAAGAAGCAAGATAAAGTGGTAGAAACAAGGGAACAGGTTACAGACCCAGAACACATACCTGAAGAAGCAGCAGCATTGGAATGCTCTGATAAGGAATTAAAAATAATTTTATTTAGGTATCTTCAAAGGATTGAGAGACAGACCAAAGGAAACACAGAAAAAACCTTAGAAGAATTTTGGAAGAAAATAGAAGAACAAAATGACAAAATAAATGAAAAATTAAAAATGATTCCAAATCTACAGATAGAAATCCAGAAGACTAATACTAAATTGTCAGAAATAGATAACACATTAGAAGGGCAAAGGAATATAACTAATGCAATGGAAGACAGAATTAATGAGATTAAAGACAAATACATGAACACTTCTTTGGAAAGGGATCAGTCAGAAAAAAAATCAAAACAAAATGAAAAAAGCCTAAGGTTCATGTGGGATACTATCAAAAGAAATAATCTATATGTCATTGGAATTCCAGAACAGAAAGAGAAAAATAAAATCACTGAGAAAATAGTCCAAGATTTGCTGGAGGAGAACTTCTCTGATATGATGAAAGAGGAGAACATATCCATTCAGGAAGTGCAATGAACCCCAAACAGGATAGACCCCAAAAGAAAATCACCAAGACATATCATCATCAAACTCACCAAAACCAAGGACAAAGACAGAATCCTGAAAGCAGCACGGGAAAAACAAAAAGTTACATACAAAGGTCAGCCAGTAAGAATAAGCTCTGATTTCTCAGCAGAAACCATGCAAGCAAGAAGGCAATGGGATGGTATATATAAAACCCTGAAAGAGAAAAATTTTCAACCAAGAATTATATACCAGGCAAAATTGTCCCTCAAATATGATGGTGAAATTAGGAGATTTCCAGATAAGCAGAAACTAAGGGAATTTGTTAAAATCAGACCAACCTTACAAGAGATGCTAAAGGGAGTACTTTGAACAGAGAACCAAAAATAACAAATAACAAATGACCATTAATACACAAGATGGCATATCCCAGAGACCACAGCTATAGACATATGCAAAGTAAAATGAGCTTGCAAGATTGTAAACAGGGAACTTCCAGAGACATCAATTGGCAAGTGAGGACAACTACAAAAAAAAAAGAAAAAGACTGTGTAGCTAAAGAACTTCAAAATGGTGAGGAAGTTAAGAGAGTTGCAAGACAGAATGGACTGTTCTCAACTAGGGAGAAAATTATAAATCAGAGGGTAACCTCAAAGGAAAATGATAAACCTTCATATAACAATAAAAAAGAGGACAAGCACAAATACTCACCAAATACTAAAACAACAGCAACAAAAGAAATGATAACAAGATTCATAAAAACAATGAGCACAGCACAGAAAATAATATGGAACAAAGAAACCAGGGACACCATGAAAAAAACACATACCAAAATGACAGCAACCAAATCACACATGTTAATAATTACACTGAATGTTTATGGATTAAAGGCACCATGCAAGAGACAGAGAGTTGCAGATTGGATAAGAAAACAAAACCCATCAATATGCTGCCTACAAGAGACAGACATTAGAGATAAAGATAAAAATAGACTAAAAATCAAAGATTGAAAAAGATGATATCAAGCAAATGGCAACTGTAAGAGAGCAGGAGTGGCAATATTAATTTCTGATCAAATTGACTTTAAGACAAAAATCACCATAAAAGACAATGAAGGACAATACATAATGATTAAAAGATCAATTGATCATGAAGATATAACCATAGTAAATATCTATGGACCCAATGAAAGGGCCCGAAAATACATAAATCAGACATTAAAAGAGTTGAAAAGCCAAATAGATGATTCCACTCTCATAGTGGGAGATTTTAATACACCATTTACTTTGAAAGATAGAACAACTGGAAAGAAACTCAGCAAGGATTCAGAAGAGCTAAATAATACACTCCACCAACTGGGCCTTATAGACATCTACAGAGCACTTCACCCAACAGCAACACAATATACATTCTTCTCCTGTGCACATGGAACTTTCTCATGATAGACCATATGTTAGGTCATAAAGCAAGCCTTAATAAAATTAAAACCACTGAAATACTACAAAGCATCTTCTCAGATCATAACACTATCAAATTAGAAATCAACAATAGGAAGATCAACAGAAAAAGAGTAAACACATGGAAACTGAACAGTACCCTCCTAGAGAAAGACTGAATAAGAGAAGAAATAAAAATAGAAATTCAAAAATTCCTTGAATCAAATGAGAATGAAAACAAAACATACCAAAATCTTTGGGACGTAGCAAAGGCAATGATCAGAGGCCAATTTATAGCAATACACGCACATATCTAAAAAGAAGAAAGAGCCAAAATCAACACTTTAAACCAACTTCTCCAACAATTAGAAAAAGAACAGCAAGAAAAGTCCACAGTCACCAGAAGAAAGGATATAATCAAGATTTGAGCAGAAACCAATGAAATAGAAAATAGAAGGGCAATAGAAAAAATCAACAGGACCAGAAGTTGATATTTTGAAAAGATCAATAAGATTGACAAACTACTGGCAAGTTTAACAAAAGAAAAGAGGGAGAGAATACAAAATAACATGAATAAGAAATGAAATGGGTGACATCACAACAGAACCAACTGAAATAAAAAGAATAATATCAGGATACTATGAAGATCTGTACTCCAAAAAATTTGAAAATCTGGAAGAAATGGAAAAATTTCTAGAAACACACCATTTACCTAAACTAATGCAGACTGATGTGGAAAAGTTTAACAGATCTATCACAGAAGAAGAAATTGAACAGGTTATCAAAAAATTACCAACTAAAAAAAGTCCTGGCCCAGATGGTTTCACTGGAGAATTCTACAAAACATTCAGAGAAGAACTGATACCAAATTTACT
>NW_006922487.1:497353-509469 GCF_000298275.1 Orycteropus afer afer | reverse complement strand
GATGATACGATCCTATACATAGAAAACTCAAGAGACTCAGTCAAAAATCTATGGAACTAATTGAGAGATTTAGCATCGTGGCAGGATATAAGATAAACACCCCAAAATCAGTTGGATTCCTCCACACCAGCAAAGAGATTGCTGAAGAAGGCATAAGGAATTCAATACTGTTTACAATAGCTACCAAGAAAATAAAACACTTAGGAATAAATCTTACCAGGAACACAAAAGACCTCTACAAAGTAAACTATAAAAAAACTATAAGAGAACTACATAAATGGAAGAACATCCCATGCTTGTGGATAGCAAGATTGAACATTGTGAAAATGTCAATTCCACCCAAAGTAATCTATACATTCAATGCAATCCCAATCCAGATCCCATCAACATTCTTTAGGGATATGAAAAAACCAATCACTAACTTTATATGGAAATGAAAGAGACCTCAGATAAGCAAAGCACTATTGAAGAAGAAGAACAAAGTAGGAGGTCTTACATTGCCAGATCTCAAAACCTCTTATACAGCCACAGTAGTCAAAACTGCCTGGTGTTGGTTTAATGACAAATACATAGACCAATGGAATAGAATTGAGACCCCAGAAATAGATCCATCAAGCTATGGTCAGCTGATCTTTGACAATGGGCCGAAATACATTAAATGGGGAAGAGAATGTTTGTTTAATAAATGGTAATGGCAAAACTGGAGATCCATTTGCAGTAAAATGTAATAAGATTTGTAACTCACAACATACACAAAAACTAACTCCAGATAGATCAAAGACTTAAATGTGAAATCCAAAACTATAGAGTTCCTCAAGGAAAAACTAGGGGCAAATTTAGGGGCCCTAATATATGGCATAAATAGACACTCAAGCATAACTCAAAATGCACAAACAGCAGAAGAGAACTCAAATGATTGGGACCTTCTAAACATGAAATTTTTGTATGTTTCCAAAGACTTCTCCAAAAGAGTCAAAAGAGAACCTACAGATTGGGAAAAAATATTTGGTAATGGAATAACTGACAAGGGACTTATCTCTAGAATTTATAGAAAACTCCAACACCTCAATAACAAAAAGACAAACAATCCAATTAAAAAACGGGCAGAAGTCATGAATAGACACTTCACCAAGGATGATATGCAAGCAGCCAACAAACATATGAAGAAATGCTCACAATCATTACCTATTAGAGAGATGCAAATTAAAACAACAATGTGATAACATCTTGTTCCAGCACTAGTAGCAAAGTTCAATGAGACAGAAAATAACAAATGCTGACGAGGTTATGGAGAGATTAGGACTCTCATACACTGCTGGTGGGACTGTAAAATGGTACAACCATTGTGGAAAGCAGTATGGCAATTCCTTCAAAAGTTGGAAGGAGACATACCATTTGTCCCAGCTATTCCATTACTAGGTTTATACCCTAAAGAAGTGAGAGCCATGACAAGAACAGATATATGCACACCCATGTTCATCACAACACTATTTACAATGGCCAAAATATGGAAACAACCTAGGTGTCCATCAACTGAGGAATGGATATCCAAACTATGGTACATACACACAATGGAATACTATGCAACCCTAAAGAATAATGTAGAATCTGCAAAACACCCCTTAACATGGATGAACTTGGAGGACATTATGCTGAGTGAAATAAGTCAATCACAAAAGGGTAAATATTATATTAGTCTGTTATTGTAATAGTTAAGGAAACGTTTATATATGGAAGGTCATTTTCTTTGTTGGCTACCTGGGGTGGGAGGGGTGGGGAGGGAAGGCTGTTAGATATATAGAGGTAAGTTTTGATTTGGGTTAAGAAAAGTGCAATGTACCAAATGTGAGTGATCAATATAGTGCCATTGAGGAAGAGAAAGTCATAGAGAGGTACGTGGGAAATACAGACAACAAAGATGAACCCTTTTGTGCACATAGTATGGCATGGTCTGTGAAGGCAAACACGGGTATATGGATGGGTGGACAGGCTGAAATATTAGGTATGTATATGGAGTGGAGAATGCACACAAGAACATGTATAGGGTTAGCAGACAGTGGTCCAATAACTTTATGTATATGATCTGCATTCCCAGATGTATAATGGGGCTGACAAGGGGCAAAGTTGTAGTCACTGCTTGGTCACAGCCAGCTACCCAGAGGGACTGAGTGGTTGAACTCATGGCCTTGGAACCATGGTCACAAAGGATATCAAGCTCTATGGCATAACATATCACACAAAACATTGTTCTCTCTCCTACTGTGGCAAGTAGTGACTGAGATCTTAAAAACTTGCAAGCTGCCATCTAAATGCAAGGATGGGTCTCTCTGCATCCAGAGCCAAGAAGAATGAAGAAAACCAAAAATTCATGGAAACAATTAGTCTTAGTGACTGGTACAACATCCTGTCTATAGCCTGTATGACTATGAGACCAGAAGAAATAGATGGTGCTTGGCTACTACTGTCAACCACTGGGAAGAGGATTTTTGTAGGAGATCCTGGATAGACAGGAAGAACAATGTGGAACAAAACTCAAAATCATTTGAATAAAAAAAAAAAAAAAATCAGGGAACAGGTTTGCTGGCCCTATGGAGTCTGGTGGAACCCTGAGACTATGGCCCCTAGCTGCCCTTCAGGTCTGGAATTGAACCCATACCTGTGGCTTCCAGCCAAACAGTAAACAGGCATCTCAGTTGAGCATTTACCTGAGGTAGATACACTTCTTGGAGAGAACAAGTATGAGAGAAAGAAGGGCTGCTCAGGCACAAGGAAACAGCTCAGGGGGTAGGGGTGCATAGAAGGATGGACACAGGGAAGAGGTAGCTATCAGGAGGAAGTGGGAGAGGAGATGTTGCATTGTGCTAAATTGTGGTCAATGTCATGAGACAAAGTGTTAGTGAGCTGCTGTATGAAAAGTGTATTTGCTCTGTAAATTTTCACCTGAATCAAAATTAAAAAAAAAAAAAAAAGAGAGAGAGGAAGAGAGAGATGATACAACAAATTTCATTTATTAGAAAAAAAAATCTATGAGATGGTATTTTTTCCATACCATACAAGACTTTGAAAAATGAAGTAAGTTAGTCTGATGGTAACAGTGTTGATCACAATAAGGAAACAAAATGGAAAGGGATCAAAGAGATACAGAATCAGAGAAGGTTGGTGAGTTGGCCTCATCTTCTCACAGGTTCTTCTTACAATGCTGAAATGTTGGGGCTTACAGATTTGTTTTGATAAAGGAGTCTTCTCTTATATCTATGGCAGCTTTAGGACAAGAGGTATAGTTTGAACTCAAATGAAAAATGGGGTATTACTGCTCTTGGTAGATGAAGCTAACATTTGAAAACTTCTTGCCTATTTTTGTGGCTACTGCCTAGACCTGCACTCTCAGTTTTCCCATCATCATGGTCTGCCCAACAGATAGGATCATATTACCCCTTCCTGGCCCTGGAGTACCAATCATTTGTTGAATCATGACTACATTTCCTGTTCCACTGTTATTATTAGACATATTTCAGTCTACCATCCTCTGTGGCTGAGACAATATCCCAATCTGTCCCACCTAGTGAACAATCTCCTGCCAGGTCCTGCCTCACCATCATCTCCTGCTCTCTCCTCAGTGGTCAGAAGTGAACTACCACACTGAAGGTATTAACTTACTTTTTAAAAGTTTTTCAGAAAGCCTAATATTTAAACATATATCTAATCATTCTTAACTACACACACACACACACATATATATAGAATATAGAATATATTTATATATATATATATAATATATATTTTATATGTAAGCATTATACAGACACATACACACAAAAAACATATATTATAGAGTCAAGCATGCCTGTGCTGTGGCAATGTGTTACTGGAAACAACTGAAATAAAATTCTAATGGTTGGCACAAAGATATTATTGAAAGATTCAACATAACAACAGACATTAAGGAAAAGACTTGTTTCATTAATCAAAACCCTTAAGTTAAAATCAGAATTTATAGCAATAGTTGGGGGTATTTGAAGGTAAAAGCAATTACTTCTGGTGATCCATAAATACAAAATTTATGGAAGAGCTATGAAAAAAATATTTTATTTAATAACAATGAATAGAACATGAGCTAACTGTAATATTAATAACAAATACAATAGAAATATTTGATAATATACGAGAAGAGGCATAAAGTAGAAATTTACAATTAAATTGTTTTATTAATACATATTAGTCTTCCCTATATAAATATCAAAATTCTGGTTGTCTATAAATGGCAAAATTAAAGAATACAACTAAACTTACAGTTTGTTCATAAAATACAGTAACTGCCAGGGCTCTGCCAGCTGCTTAGCATAATCACAGTTTAGTGGTTATTGTGCCGTCAAGTCATCTCTGACTCATGGTGAGTTTATGTACAACAGAACGAAGCACTGCCCAGTCCTGGGCCAGCCTCAGTATCCCTACTATACCTTAGCCCATTGATGCAGCCTTTGTGTCAATACATCTCATTGAGGGCTTTCGCTTTTTCATCAACCCTCCACTTTATCAAGCATGACATCCTTCTCCAGAGAATGGTCCCTTCTAACATGACAAAAGTAGGTGAGATGGAGTCTGACCATTCTCGTTTCCAAGGAGTATTCTGGCTGCACTTCTTCCAGGACAGATTTGTTAGTTCTTTTTGCAGTACATGGTACTCTCAGCATACCTAGCTAACACCACAACTCGAAAGCATCAACTCTTCTTCAGCATTCCTTATTTATTGTCCAGCTCTCACATACAGATGAGGCACTTGAAAATACCATGGCTTGGGTTAAGCACATCTTAGTCTTCAAGGTGATATCTTTGCTCTTCAGCACTTGAAAAAGTTCTTTTGCAACATATTTGCCCAATGCAATATGTCTTTTTATGTCTTGACTGCTGTTTCCATTGGTGTGATTGTAGAACCAAGTAATATGAAGTCTTTGACAAAATCAGTCTTGTCTCCATTTATCATGATGCTGCTTATTGGTCCAGTTGTGAGGATTTTTGTTTTCTTTATATTGAGGTGTAATCCATACAGCAGACTGTAGTCTTTAATCTTCATCAGTAAGTGCTCCAAATCATCTTCAGTTTCAGCAAGCAATGTTGTGTTGTTTGTGTATTTCAGGTTGTTAAAGAGCCTCCTTCCAATCCTGATGCCATGTTCTTCTTCATAGTCTAGCTTCTTGGATGATTTACTCTGCATGCAGATTGAATAAGTATGGTGAAAGGATATAACACCCATTCCCTTTCTGATCTTAAACTCATGCAGTATCCTCCTGGTCTAGGTACAGGTTCCTCATGAGCACAATCAAGTGTTCTGGAATTCCCATTCTTCTCAATGTCATCCACAATTTGTTATGATCCACACAATTGAATGCTTTTACATAGCTAATAAACACAAGTATACATATTTCTGGTATTCTTTGCTTTGAGCCAAGATCCATCTGACATCAGCGATGATATCCCTTGTTCCACATCCTCTTCTGATTCCAGGTTGCATTTCTGGAAATTCTCTGTCAATATACTGCTGCAACCATTTTTGAATTATCTTCAGTAAGTTTTTACTTGGGTGTGATATCAATGATATTGTTGAACGATTTCCACATTCAGTGGGATTACCTTTCTTTGAAATGGGTACAAATTTGTATCTGTTCCAGCCAGTTGGCCAGGTAGTTGTCTTTCAAATCTCCTGGGATTGCCAAGTGACTGCCTCCAGCGCAGCATCCATTTGTTGAAACATCTCAATGGGTATTTTGCCAATTCCTTCAGTGCAGCTTTGACTTTTTCCTTCAGTACCATTGGTTCTTGATCATATGCCACCTCTTGAAATGGATGATCATCTACAAATTCTTTTTGGTATAGTGACTTTGTGTATTCCTTCCATCTTTTTTTGATGTTTCCTGCATCATTCAACATATTGCCCATGGATTCTTTCAATACTGCAATTCACCAAGCCTACTAAGTGGTATATGATTATCTCTCATTTCCAGAAAACCTGCTCCATTTTATTAAAGTTTAGGTCATGTATAACAGATGATTTAAAAAGCACCCATGAAAATGTGGTCAACAATGATGTACATAGCATTATCTTGGACCTCTTATTTCTATAAAATAATGTGCAAGGAGAATTCACCAAAGGGTTAAATACTCTTCCCAGAGGCTAGAGGGAAGAACATAAACCTGCTGTCAACCTTTCCTTTTCAGAATCTATCACTTACTGATTATGAAACTTTGGGCCTTAACTTTATTCATATGTAATAATAATATATAATATAATGATAATAATATTAACCTGTAATATTATTGTGAAAAATAAATATTATAAATGTATATAAAGTGCTTAGCTTTGTGTTTAATTAATGTATGTTGTTTTGCTAGTTGCCATTGAGTCATGTCTGGCTCATAGTGACCTTACAAATGACAGAATGAAACATGACCCGGTACTGCACCATCCTCACAATTTTTGGAACGTTTGAGCCCATTGTTGTAGCCATTGTGTCATTTCATTTCATGAGGGGTTTCTCTCATTTTAACTAACCCTCTACTGTACCAAACATATGTCTTTTTCTAGTGATTTATCTTTCTTAATGAGACGTCCAAAGTAAGCAAATGAAGTTTCACCATTTTCGCTTCTAAGGAGTATTCTGGCTGATTTGTTGGTTTTTCTGGCAGTCTGTGGAATATTCAGTATTCTTTGCCAACACAATTCAGATATGTTAATTCTACTTCCATCTTCCTTTTTCATAGTCCAGCTTTCACATGCAGATGAGGCAATTGAAAAGAAACAAACAAACAAACATGGTTTTGAGTCCTAAAACCTTAGGCCTCAGAGTGACATCTTTATTTTTTTTTAAAAACACTTTAGAATAGTCTTTGCAGCAGATTTAACTATGGAATATATTGTTTGATTTCCTGACTGCTGCTTCCATGGACATCAATTGTTGATCTAAGTGGAATAAAATCCTTGACAACTTCAATTTATTCACCATTTATCAGTATGTTGTTTATCACTCCAGTGATTTTTTTTTTTTTTCACTTTTGTTTTCTCTATTGCTACTAAAATAATACCCTAAATATATCATGGACAGCAAACGTACCTGTCTCAGTTGTATTTGAATCATGTTTAATATATAAGATTATTGACTATGTATACTTAATAAAATCATTTAGTAGAAAATACAAAGTTAAAGTCCCAGCCATAGAAGGCTAGTCACTTATTGCACACATACATACACAAACACACACACATATTTAGAGGACTCTAAAGCCAGAGAATTGTTTACTAGATTCACTAGATTCATGTTGTTATACTGTCTTTGGTTTAATTTATTTTTTCAAGTATAAATTCTGGTATGGTGTTTGTTTTGGCGTATGTTCTTTCCTTTAACATTTTTGACATGTGCAGTTCAGCAACAGTGATTACATTAATCATATTGTGCAACCATCACCAGTATTCACTGACAAATTTTCCACCACCATTAACAGATCCTCAGTGCTCCCTAAACAATGATTCTGCCTTCCCTCTCCCTAATTCCCTGGTAGGCACTAATACATTTTTGTCTTTATGTTTTTGCCTATGAGATTTTAATATGTCACAAATATGTGTGGCAAATATGAAAATGTTCTTTATGTTCTTAGTACCAATTAATATAAGAGCATATGCATAATAAAGACCAACCATTGTAACTCATTTTCCTTTATATCCTGAGTGGATGACAACTCAGGCCAATCAATTCTGCGGTCAGTTTCCTTTAAGGCAATTGACTCAAACATAATTATCTGTCTATCTGTCATCTATCCATCTACAAAACTGCACACTTCAGCATATCTCAAATAGTTTTGGAAGCAACCTTTTTAAGGGTTCACTCTGGTCCTCAGACACTTGTCCTATAAATAATGATACAATCTGCTGTAGTGTAAATCTATATTATTGGCAGAATTTTCCATGATTACACATTAAGTATCACTAAAAATATATTGTACATTTCCATCTTGAGAATAAAATTAATCTTTGAATCTCTTAGGACATAGCTTATAAATATAAACTGAAATGAACAAAGAAATATACAGAGGAATTAAATACAGACAAAAAAGATGCTTACCAATATTTCAAAATTATAAACCTTAAATATTATTATTATTATTATAAATGTCTTATTATTTTGTTCTTGTGATGTGAAAATGTCCTAAAAGTTTACTGGAATGGTAACATACGTTTTATCACAGGGGCAATCAGTTTTAGCAAGATTCTTTTTAACATCTTGAAATAATTTACCATTTAAGTCTTTATTAGCATCAGTCTATGATCCCACCATCATTTTATTATAGTTGCCAGTACCTTTTAAGTTTGGACCTATTAAGAATGGATATTGAATTTAGCTTTATTGTTTTTGGCTGTTGATTTCATAAATGACAGGAAAATGCACAGATACCATATATGTCAAGAATGAAACAAAGAATACAAACATGAATAATGAGCAAATTTTAGCAAGAAAGTATCTAATATATCAGCAGCACATTATTTCAGTTGTCTTGTCTAAAACTTTTATCAAATGATTGAGATAACTATTTCAAATATTTCAGTAGCTATGCTATCCAGGGCTGTGAGTATTAAACTATTTTTGTGTTTTTATGTAACTAAGAAAAATTTAAAATTTTCCCCATTCCATGTGAGCAAATCCTAGTCAGTCTAGCAATTATTTCCTAATCTTTAATTCTATATTTTCCAGAGAGCTACTCTACTCAGTTATACTGTTTTGCCCTTGGAAGCCTAAACCAGTGGATTTCAATCTGTGTTCCTCAGACCCAAGAAGGTCTATAAGAGTCTATGTTTTACTTATAGAGGCTGCATTGGTAAGTAACTGTGTAAGGGAATGGCAGAGAAGGAATCCTGAAGCTTCCACTTAATATTTTAAAAGAATAATCTGTCTTGAGGGATTTTTTGTTTTGTTTTTTGTTTTCCTATGTTCATGAGGTAGATGGAAAGACAGAGCATTATCTAAGGCCTCTTGCTTCAGGAAGAAGCTCTGCATACCTGTGTGGTCAGTGTTATCTTTCTTGGAGCTTGACAATGGAAAGTATTTGGAAAAAGATATTGACACAGAGTCTTGAGAAATGAGATTTAGAGCTGGGAGGAAGCTCTAAGATCCTCTGATCCATTGTTTTTAGTTTACAGGAGATAAACTCAAGTCCAAAATTGACTGAATTACGTGTTCAAAGTCACATAGATTTGATTAATCAGCATTCATTCAGTCAATAAATATTTATAGATTTATGAGGTGACCCATTTCTGGAATGCAAGACATTTGCAAGACATTACTGGAAAAGTAATAAAAAATTATTTTATGACAATATTGGAGGAACCTTAATTTTTGCTGATTTGTGTCATGTCTTCCTGATTAGATTTAGGGTAGATATCTTCTCTACAACATGGTATGACTGTAAAATCATAAAAGACACTCTAGCAGTTGGTCAAATAATATATGCTGGGGCATTTTCTTATTCACTGATGATGCTTCATATGTAAAATCACCAAAGGCAGCCTCCAGATTTAAATAACCAACTCTCTGACAATGCATGTTTGATCACTTCCTTAGAGCAGAGGTGAGAGAGAAGTGCTCAAGGGTGGGTGGAGCACTAGGAGCACCACGGAAGTGAAAACAAAGACATCACAAATAAATTTGGCCTCTTTTCCATTTTTCCCCCATAGGCTCAGTCAACAAGAGGGCATGAAGCATAGACTTAAAATACTGCTAACAGCTGTTCTCATCACTTTAAAAGGAATTCTTGGAAAAATACCCATCGAAAACATAACGACTAACTACTCCGCTTTTAAGAGTAAATTATTATCATTAGAAGCAACAATATTTAGCATGTGAGTGCTGAGCATGTTGTGTTTTACTCCCTGACTCCCTTCACAAAAGGGATGGGTGTGGTTAAATTTAAAATAATAAAGTTGCTAATTATTGTTCTTATGTGGGGGGTCTATTAATAGGGTGTTTAGGATCTAACGATGCTCTCACATCCTTAGAGTGTTTACTTGTTCTTGGCTAGCCAGTCCTACTTAACCAAATGTGGAATCAGTAAAGAAATGTCATTGTTTCTCCCAGGGTGTAAGTTCTCAAGAAAAACACAAAGCCAAGCTTTTCCTCCTAAATTTTTTTTCAGCTTCTTTTGAGAGGTGTACAAATACTATTATTATTTGACTTGACAGTTTATTATTTATTTATTTATTTAAATTGTGGAAAGAGAATACATAACAAAACATTTGCCAATTCAACAATTTTTGCATATATTGCAATCATCGTCATTATCCTTTTCCAACTTATTCTACTACTATGGACATAAATCCAATGTTCTCTAATCAGTAACTCCCCTTTAACCCTCTCTTTCATCCCAGTAATTGATTTCTATATATTTGCCTATTTCATTTAAGTGAGTTCATATAGTATTTATCCTCTTCTGTCTGACTTACTTCATTAAGCTTTATGTTTTCAAGTTTCAACAATGTTTGACATGTATCAGGACTTCATTTTCCTTTATGGCTGAGTAACATCCCATTATATGTATATACCACATTTTCCTTATTCATTCACCTATTGATTGATATTTCAGTTTTTTCCACCTTTTCTTTTTTTTTGTGAAAATGTGGCAATGAACATTGGTGTACAGGCTTCTTTCTGTTTGTATTCTCATTTTTGTGTCTTCTGAGATTGAGATTGTTAGCTCACATGGTAGTTCCATGTTCAGTTTATTGGGGAATAGTTCCTTGTTCAGTTTATTGGGAAAATGCCAAAATGTTTTCCACAGTTGACTGTACCACTTTATATTCCCACCAGCAAGGAATGAAGTTTCCAATTTTTCCACATTCTTACCAACACCTGCAATTTTCCATTTTTGAGCAAAGCTATTTTAATGTGAATACAAATATTATATTAATATCATACATATTTTAATTTCTTTTGAGTGCCTCACTCTTTGTCATTATACAGGTTCACAACACACCATATATATAGGAGACTTATCTGGTACTATAAGCACCCACATTTAAAAATAAGTAAATAAATATTTTGAAATGGCAGAGAAGTAAGAAAAGATGCAAAAGAGAAGTTAGAGGAAAAGATAAGAAGGAGGAAATTTGGAAATGATGAAAGTCTGGAAAAGAAGACCAAAAACTATATTAAAAATGTTGTTGTTGTTGTTACGTGCCATCGAGTTGGACCCAACTCATAGTGACCCCTCCTTGGGTTTCTGAGGCAGTATCACTACGGAAGTAGGATTGCCCAACCTTCCTTCCAAGGAGTGGCTGGTGGGTTTGAACCGCTAGCCTTCTGGTTAGCAGTCAAGTGCTTTAGCCACTATGCTACCAGAGCTCCCGATATTGATGATATTGTTCTGTAATTTCCACATTCTGTGGGATCACCTTTCTTTGGAATGGATACCATGGATCTTTTCCACTCAGTTGATCAGGTAGCTGTCTTCTAAATTTTTTGACATAAAGCAGTGAGTACCTCCAGCACAGCATTCATTTGTTGAAACATCTCAGTGGGTATTCCCTCAACTCCTGAAGCCCTGTTCTTCATAAATTCCTTCTGTGAAGCTTCAACTTCTTCCTTCAATACCATTGGTTCTTGATTATATTCCACATCCTGAAATAGGTGAACATCAACCCATTCTTTTTGGTACAGAGACTCTGTGTATTCCTATCATCTTCTCTTGATGTTTCCTGCATCATTCAATATTTTTCCAAAACCAAACCAAAAACCCACTGCCACTGAGTTGGATCTGACTCATAGTGACTCCTCTTTGGGATTCTGATGTGGTATCATTGCAGAAGTAGATTGCCCAAATTTCCTTCTGAAGAGTGGCTGGTGGGTTTGAACTACCAGTCTTCTGGTTAGCAGTCAAATGCTTTAGGTACTATGCCACCAGACCTCCCATTTTGCCAATACTATCTTTCAAGATGTATGTCTCTGGGAGCAAGGTAAGCACAGGTGTAGCACACAGTAGCATGCCGGAAGAGCAGGAGAAAGGGGTAAAACCCAGTCACTAGTGCTCAGATGGCTCCCTTGTTACCCTCCCGAGAGGGACTGGGTCTCCAGGAGCAA
>NW_006922487.1:488569-495358 GCF_000298275.1 Orycteropus afer afer | reverse complement strand
GTACAGCCAGAATGCTCCTTGGAAGCAAGAATGGCCAGTCTTCATCTCACCTATTTTGGTCATGTTGTAAGAAGGGACCATTCCCTGGAGAAAGATGTCATGCTTGGTAGGGTGGAGGGTAGATGAAAGAGGGGGAGGCCTTCAACGAGATGGATTGATTTGGTGGCTGTGATGATGGGATCAAGTATAGCGGGGATTGTGGGGCTGGCATGGGATCGGGCAGTGTTTCGTTCTGCTGTGCATGGGGTCACTATGTGTTGGAAACGACTCGACGGCACTTAACAACAACAACAACATCTTTCAATATTGCAACTCAAGGTTTAACGTTTTTTCCTCATTTCTTTCAGCTTAAGAAATGTCAAGCATTTTCTTCCCTTTTGGTTTTCTAACTCCAGGTATTTGCACATTTCATTATAATAATTGACTTTGTCTTCTTGAGTTGCTCTTTGAAATCTGTTTGGCTCTTTTTTCTTGTCATTTATTCCATTTGCTTTAGTTACTCTGCGTTAAAGGGCAAGTTTCAGAGTTTCTTCTGACATCCATTGTGGTATTTTCTTCCTTTCCCTTCTTTTTAATGATGTTGCTTTGTTCATGGATAATGTTCTTGATGTCATCCCACAGTTCCTCTGGTTTTTGATCATTGGTGTTCAATGCATCAAATCTATTCTTTAGATAATATTCTATAAATTAAGGAAGAACATAATCAAGGTCATATTTTGTCTTTCTTAGACTCATTTTAATAGTTTTCAGCTTCAACTGAACTTGAATTTGAGCCATTGATAGTCTGCTCCACAGTCAGCTCCCTGCCTTATTTTGGCTGAAGATATTGAGCTTCTCTTTTGCCTCTTTCTACAGATGTATTTGGTCTGATTCCTGTGTACTTCATCTGGCAAAGTCCATATGTATAGCTGCCATTTATGATGTTGCAAAATGGTCTTTACAATGAATAAGTGGTTAGTCTTGCAAAATTCTATCACACAGCCTCTAGAGGTTCTGGTAAGATAGTGGAATAAGCAGACAAACTACACAGGCCCTCTTCAACAAAGAAAAGGGGAACCAATTGACACAGATACAGAAGATAATCCTGGAGCCTTAAGCTTTGATAGGAAGTAGTAGAAGAACTTGCATGAAAACACTGAAAAAGGAGACATAAAGAGCTGCAATCTGTCAATGATTCTGACAGCACAGTCAGGTTGGATATTGCCAAGCAGCATTAGGACCTAAGAATTAATCTAAAAATCTGCCAATCTGCCCTGCTATCCAAGGGCTGCATGGAGGACTGCACTGGTAGCTGATGAATAAGAGGGAGAGCAGACAAAAAGGAGACTTCTGCCTGTCTGGAGGGGGCAGCAATTTTGAATGTTTACAAGTTGTTGGACCATTTTGGATATTTAAAACAACAACATTCTTTCAGATTCCAGAGACCTAAGAATAGGCTCCACTTGCCAAGAACAGCAAGGACATTCCAGATGTGAATGACTGGAAAGATGTGATATTCCCCTTGTTACTCTTATACCCACCTCTTGTTGAACAGAACCCCACACTCTCTTGGTGAATGGAGGTACAGCCACCCCTCACTTCCACCCATCTTCAGAGTCTGAAGGAACTCCATCACAGTCTGTGTGCTCTGAAGGAGCCTGGGTGTTCTGGCCCACCCTGCCCAGATTATTTTTTCCTTTTTTTTAGTTTGTTTATTTTTGTCTATTTTAAAATTATTGCTATTATTATTATTATTTGTTTGTTCATCCTTTTTATTATTACTTTTTTCTTCCTTTCCCAGGTTCTAGTTTTCAGCTCTTCCTTGTTCCTGGTTCTCATTTTTTTTTTTTTTTTTCTGTCTTATTTTTAACCCTATTCCTTGTTTATCTTTTTCTATTTTCCCTAATTTTTCTCCTACTATACCTCTTTTCTCTTATTGTCCCCTCACCAGATATTGTTCTGTTTTGTTTTGTTTGTTCTACTTCTTCTTTTTGCTTTTTTGGGTGATTGTTCCTGTGTATTTATGCAGTGTGTTTCTTGTCCACTTGCTTTTACCTTTTTTGATGGCTTTTCAATTGTTGTTTTTGTCTAACTGAGTTGGATACAAAAGCTGTGCCCATATGACACAGTCACACCCGCACCTCCTCCAACTCCATTTACTGAGTGAAAACACCATTTCCTTCTCCACCAACTGGCCAAAGATAAATGACCACCAAGAAGAGCCTGACAAACCCTTACTGCTCTTCACAGATAGTTAGCAGAGATTTAAATACAACACAATGTCACAGTGTCACAGAGACAACAGACCATCACTGACCACACAAAGAAGCAAGAGAAAGCAGTAGAAACAAGGGAGCAGGATACAGACCCAGAACACATCCCTGATTAAGCAACAGCATTGGAACACCCTGATAAGGAATTTGAGAGAATTATATTTAGGTACCTTCAAATGATTTAGAGATAGATGGAGGAAAACACTGACAAAATTAAGGAAAACACAGATAAAACCCTAGAACAATTTCAGAAGAAAATACAAGAACAAAATGAAAAATTAGATACAAAATCTGCAGATAGAAATCTAGAAAACTAATACAAAATTTTCAGCAATAGATAACACTTTGAAAGGGCAAAGGAGAAGAATCGAATCAATGGAAGTCAGAATTAATGAGATTGAACACAAATACCTGAATACTTCTTTGGAAAAGGATTAATCCAAAAAAAAAAAAAAAAAAAAAAAATCAAAATGAAATGAAGAAAGCCTAAGATTCACATGGGATAAAATAAAAAAGGAAAACCTACATGTACTTGGATTCCATAACAGGAAGAGAAAAAGAAAACCACTGAGAAAATTGTCCCAGATTTTTTGTAAGAGAACTTCCCTGATATGATAAAAGATGAGAATATATCCACTCAGGAAGTCCAAGGAATCCCAAATAGGATAGATCCCAAAAGAAAATCACCAAACATATCATCATCAACATCACTAAAACCAAAGACAAAGAAAGAATCATAAAAGCAGCATGGGAAAAATGAAAAGTTACCTACAAAAGACAACCAATAAGAATAAGCTCTAATTTCTCAGCAAAAATCATGCATGCAGGAAGGCAAATGGATGGTATATATATATAAAACTCTGAAAAATAAAATTTTCCAACCAAGAATTATATGCCTGGAAAAATTGTCCCTCAAATATGATGGTGCAATTAGGAAATTTCCAGATAAGCAGAAATTAAGGGAATTTGTTAAAACCAGACCAACCTTATAAGAGATACTGAAGGGAGTCCTTTAGACAGAGAACCAATAATAACAAACAACTGACCATTCATACACAAATGACATAACCCAGAAATCAACACAGCTATGGATGTATCCAATGTAAAATAAGCTTTCAAAATTGTGAACAGGGAACCAGAGAGTTAAATAGGCAAATGAGGACAACTACAAAACAAAAAGAGGGGAAAAAATAGTGTAGTTACAGAGCTCCTAAGTGGTGAGGAAGTCAACAGAGTTGCAAGATAAAATGCACTGTTCTAAACTTCGGGAGAAAATTATAAATCACAGGGTAACCTCAAAGACAAATGATACACCTTCACATCACAATAAAAAAGAAGACAAGCACAAATATTTAGCAAATACTAAACCAATAGCAATAAAGTAAATGATATGATTCATGAACACAATGAGCTCAGCACAGAAAATTATATAGAAAAAAGAAACCAAGAACACCATGAAAAAACACATAACAAAATGATAGCAACCAATTCATACTTGTAGGTAATTACACTGAATGTCAATGGATTAAATGGACCACTCTAGAGACTGAGAGATGCAGACTGAACAAGAACACATAACCCATTAATATGCTGTCTGCAAGAGACACAACTTAGACACAAAGACAAGAATAGACTAAAAATCAAAGATTGGAAAAAGATATAGGTAGTAAATGGCACTTAAAAAAAAGAGCAGGAGTGGCAATATTAATTTCTGATCAAACTGACTTTAAGAAAAAAACAACCACACAAGATAAGGAAAGTCGTTATATAATGATTAAAGCACCTATTGAACAAGAAGATATAATCATAATAAATATTCATGGACCCAATGAAAGACCCTCAAAATACATAAATCAGACTTCAACAGAACTGAAAAACCAAAAAGATAATGACTTCAAAGCCATAGTAGGAGACTTTAATAGACCACTTTCAATGAAAGATTGAACAACTAGAAAGAAACTCAACGAGATGCAGAAGGGCTAAACAATACAATTCACCAACTTGAACTTATAGACACAGAGCTATTTCCCTAACAGCAGGACAATATACATTATTTTCAAGTGCACATGGAACATCCTCCATGATCGACCATATGTTAGGCCATAAAGCAAGCCTTAATAAATTTAAAAACATTGAAATACTGCAAAACATCTACTCAGATCATAATGCTATCAAATTAGAAATCAACAATAGGAAGATCAATGGAAAAGAGCAAACACATTGAAACCAAACAATATCCTCCTTAAGAAAGACTGGGTAATAGAAGAAACAAAAATGAAATTAAAACATTCCTCAAATCAAATGAGAATGAAAACACAGCATACCAAATTTTTTGAAACACAGCAAAAGTGGTGATCATAGGTCAATTTACAGCAATAAATGCAAACATCAAAAAGGAAGAAAGAGCCAAAATCAACACTCTAAACCTACATATTCAACAATAAGAAAAATAATGGCAAGAAAAGCCTACAGTCACGAGAAAAAAGGAAATAATAGATTTGAGTAGAAATCAACGAAACAGAAATAGAAAGATAATAGAAAAAAATCAACAAGACTAGAAGTTGGCTTTTTTGAAAGACTAATAAAATTGACAATTCACTGGCAAATTCAACAAAGGAAAAGAGAGAGAATACAAACAACATGAATAAGAAAGAAAATGGGTGCACAACAACAGAACTAACTGAAATAAAAAGGATAATATCAGGATACTATGAAGAACTGTACTCCAACAAATTTGAAAATCTGGAAGAAAAGGACAGATTTCTAGAAATACACTAGTTACCTAAACTAACATAGACTGAGGTGGAAAAGTTGAAGAGACTCATAACAAAGGAAAAAACTGAACAGGTGTTCTGGTTACCTAGTACCGTTCTTACAGGAATATACCACAAATGGGATGGCCTTAACAAACAGAAGTTTTTTCTCTTCCAATTTGGAGACTTTAAATCCAAGTGCAAAATGCCAGCTTCTAGAGGCTGGGTGAAAGCCCCTCAGCCTTGGGCTTCAGCTCTGCCTCCAGGTCCCAGCCCACTGGAGCTAGAGGTATTTCTTCACTCAGACAGCTACTAGCTGCTGAGGCTGACAAACCCAAGGTTGACAAATAAAAAGGCACAGTCCTGATGTTACTAAACAACATGGCAGGCCATTAATTTAAGTCTATTGTAAGTCTGAAGGTTGGCAGAGCATGGCAGGCTGCTGAACAATGACACAGCTACATGTAGGTCCAAATGTGCCATAAGCTAGAGACCATTCCCCAAGGTTTCTGCTTATATACAGGGAGCAGATCACATTACCTAAGGCAGCTACTCAGCTGCTCACAGTAGATTCCACCATGCAGTTGATTACCAGTCTCATCATGGGGAATACTATATCCAGCTGCCTGGCCACTCAATCAGGCCTAGCCAAGTTGACACAAAAAACATAACCACCATAACAGGTCATTAAAAAATTACCAACAACAAAAAAGTATTGGCCTAGACAGTTTCACCAGAGAATTCTACCAAACACTCAAAGAAGAACCTACACCAATTCTACTCAAACTATTCCAAAACACAGACAAGGATGGAATCCTCCAAAATTCATTTCATGAAGAAAGCATAACCTTGATACTAAAACCAGGCAAAGACATCACTCAAAACGAAAACTGCAGACCAATATCCCTCAGGAATCTAGATGCAAAAATCTTCAACAAAATCCTAGCCAATAGACTCCAACCACATATCAAAAAAATAATTAATTATGACCAAGTTGGGTTCATATAAGGTATTCAAAGATGGTTCAGCATTAGAAAACAATCAGTGTCATTGACCATATAAATAAAACAAAGAAAAAGAACCACATGATCATACCAATTGATGCAGAAAAGGTATTTGATAAAATCCAACACCCATTCCTGATAAAAACACTCAGCACAATAGAAATAGAAAAGATATTCATCAGCATAATAAAGAGTATATATGCAAAACCAACAGCCAACATTATTCTCAATGGAGAGAGATTGAAACAACTTCCCTTGAGAACAGGAACAAGACAAGGATGTCCTCTATCACCACTTCTAGTCAACATTGTTTTGGAAGCCTTCTCCAGGGCAAGAAGGCAAGAAAGGGAAATCAAAGGCATCCAAACTGACAAGGAAGAAGTCAAAATATCCCTGTTTGCTGATGACATGATCTGTACCTA
Organism: Orycteropus afer afer; assembly: GCF_000298275.1. Lineage (NCBI taxonomy): Eukaryota > Metazoa > Chordata > Mammalia > Tubulidentata > Orycteropodidae > Orycteropus > Orycteropus afer. The sequence goes on along the minus strand of NW_006922487.1, from coordinate 488,927 downwards.
GAAAACCCAAGAACCTCTGTAAAAATTCTACTGGAACTAATTGAGAGAATTAGCATAGTGACAGGATACAAGGTCAACATCCCAAAATCAGTTGAATTCCTCTACACCAGCAAAGAGATTGCTGAAAAAGAAATAAGGAGTTAAATACCATTTCCAATACCTACATTAAAAAAAAGATAAAAGGGAGCTCTGGTAGCATAGTGGCTAAGGCACGTGACCACTAACCAGAAGGCTGGCGGTTCAAACCCACCAGCCACTCCTAAGAAGATGGGGCAATCTACTTCTGTAGTGATACTGCCTCAGAAACTCAAGGAGGGGTTGCTATGAGTCGGGTCTGACTCGACGGCACATAACAACA
>NW_006922487.1:484773-487189 GCF_000298275.1 Orycteropus afer afer | reverse complement strand
TTTTTTGCTGAGTCTCTTGGGGTCTCTATGTATAGAATCATAGCATCAGCAAATAGGAGTAGTTTGAGTTCTTTCTTACCAATTTGGATGCCTTTGATTTCCCTTTCTTGCCTTCTTGCCCTGGCTAGGACTTCCAATACAATGTTGAATAGAAGTGGTGACAGTGAGCATCCTTGTTTGGTTCCTATTCACAAGGAGAATGGTTTCAATCTCTCTCCTTTGAGAATAATGTTGGCTGTTGATTTTGAATATATGCCCTTCATTATGTTGAGGAATTTTCCTTTTATTCCTATTTTGCAGAGAGTTTTGATCAGAGTTGGATTTTATCAAATGCCTTTTCTGCTTCAATTAGCATGGTCATGTGGTTCTTTTTCTTTATTTTATTCATGTGATGGATGACTTTGATTGTTTTTCTAATGTCAAACCATCTTTGCATACCTGGCCTGAACCCCACTTGGTCATAATGTGTTAGTTTTTGGATATGCTGCTGGAGTCTATTAGCTAGTATTTTGTTGAAGATTTTTGCATCTATATTCATGAGGGATATTCGTCTGTACCTTTCCTTTTTAGTGACATGTTTGCCTGGTTTTGGTATCAAGGTTATGCTTGCTTCAGAAAATAAATTTAGGAGGATTCCATCCTTTTCTATGTAGTGGGATAGTTTAAGTAGGATTGGTGTCAGTTCTTCTCTGAACATTTGGTAGAATTCACCAGTGAAATCATCTGGGCTAGGGCTTTTTTCTGTGGGAATATTTAATTTTATAACCCATTCATTTTCTTCTTTTGGTATGGATCTGTTTAAATTTTTCACTTCAGCCATCTGTTAGTTTAGGTAAGTAATACATTTCTAGATATCTGTCCATTTCTTCTAGATTTTTTAATTTGTTGGAGTATAGTTCTTCATAGTATCCTGATATTATCCTTTTAATATCTGTTGGTTCTGCTGTGGTGTAGCTCAATTCTTTTCCTATTCTTTTTGTTTGAATACCCTCCCTCTTTCACTTTCTTAAATTTGGCAGTGGTTTGTCAATTTTATTAATCTTTTCAAAGAACCACTTCTAATCTTGTTGATTTTTCTCTACTGTCTTTCTATTTTCTGTTTCATTTATTTCTGCTCAAATCTTTATTATTTCTTTTAATCTGATGACTGTGGGCTTTGTTTTTGCTTCTCATTTTCTAATTGCTGGACATGTTGGGTTAAGATGTTGATTTTGGCTGTCTCTTCTTTTTTGATGTGTCCACTTATTGCTATAAAATGGCCTCTGGTCACTGTTTTTGCTGTGTCACAAAGATTTTGGTATTTTGTATTTTAATTCTCATTGGATCCAAGGAGTTTGTTAATTTCATTTTTCCTTTCACCCTGCTGCTTTCAAGGAGGGTGTTGTTCAGTTTCCATGTGTTTACTCTTTTTCCATTCATCTTCCTATTGTTGATTCTAATATGATGGCATTGTGATCTGAGAAAATGCTTTGCAGTATTTCAGTGTTTTTAAATTTATTGGGGCTTGCTGTGTAGCCTAACATATGGTCTATCATGGAGAATGTTCCTTGTGCACTGGAAAAGAATGCATATTGTGCTATTGTTGGGCAAAGTGCTCTGTAGACATCTATAAAGTCAAGTTGGTGTATTGTATTGTTTAGTTCTTCTGTGTCTTTGTTGAGTTGAGCTGAAAGTAGTGTATTAAAGTCCCCTATTATGACTGTGGAGTCATCTACTTGCCTTTTCAACTCTTTTAAAGTCTGATTTATATATTTTGGGACTCTCATTGGGTGCATAGATATTTGTTATTGCTATGCCCTCTTGTTCAATTAATCCTTCAATCATTATATGATACCTTCCTTGTCTCATGCTGGTTTTTGTCTTAAAGTCAATTTTATCAGAAATTAATATTGACATTCCTGCTCTTTAATGGTGGCCAATTGCTTGGTATATCTTTTCCCAACCTTTGATTTTTAGTCTATTTTTCTTTTCTTTTAATTGTAATTTGTGTGAATGTTAACAAAATAAATTCACTTTCTATACAGCAGCTTAGATACACTTTGTCTCATGACATTGACTACAATTTCCCACAATGCAACAGCTTCCCACCCACTTCCTTTCCATAGTTACATCTTCCCTGTGTCCTTCATTCCCATACACTTCTGCCCCCTGAGCTGTCTCCATGTGCCCTTCTAATCTCCCATGACTGTTCTCTCCAAGGAGTGTATCTACCTAATGTAAATATTCAGCTCATATGCCTGTCTATTGTTTGACTGGAAACCACAGGAGCGAGTTCAGTTCCAGATCTTAAGGGCAGCTAGGAACCATAGTCTCAGTGGTTCCTTAAGGTCTATCAGTATCAGACCAGCAAACCTTCTCCTTATTCTTTTTTTTTTTTTTTAATTTTGATTTGGGTGAAGATTTACAGAGCAAATTC
>NW_006922487.1:479863-483926 GCF_000298275.1 Orycteropus afer afer | reverse complement strand
CCATTGTCTGCCAACCCTATATATGATCTTGGATAAAATCCCCATTTAGACATACCTAATTGTTTAGCCTTTCCACCTATCTATCCATCCATATACCCATGTTTGCCTTCATTGAAAACTCAGTACTGTATATGCAAAAGGGTTCATATTTGTAGTCTGTACTTCCCATGTACCTCTCTATGACTTTTTTTTTTTTTTTAATGATTTTGAGTTTTGTTCCACATTGTTGTCCCACTTTATCCTGGATCTCCTACATAAATGGCCTTCCAAGTGGTTAACAGTGGTAGCCGGGCACCATCTAGTTCTTCTGGTCTCATAGTCATATAGGCTGAGGATCACATGGTGTACCAGTTGCTTGGACTAATTGTTCTATGTGTCTTTGGTTTTCTTTATTCTTCTTTGCTCTGGACAAGGAGAGACCCATTGTTGCATCTAGATGGCTGCTTGTGAGCTTTTAAGATCCCAGTCACTACTTGTCAAAGTAAAATATGGAACAATGTTTTTGTGTAATATGTTATGCAATTGGGCTTGATGTGTCTTGTGACTATGGTCCCAAGCCACAGGTCCAACTCCTCACTCCCTCTGGATAGCTGGCTGTGGGCAAGAACAGACTACAACCTTGGCCCTTGTCAGCTCAACTATACACCTGATAATTCTTACAGCACATACAAATACACTTGTAGAAACATTTTCCCCCAACCTTATACATGATCTTGGCCATACACTTCCCTGCATAGACATACCTAATAATTCAGCCTGTGCACCAGAAGAACTAGATGGTGCCTGGCTACCACTGTCCACCCATATATCAATGTTTACCTTCACTGACAATGCAGTACTGTAGGGGCAAAAGAGTTTATCTTTGTTGTCTGTACCTCCCATACACTTCTCTATGTCTTCCTCTTCCTCAACTCCAGTTTTGATCACTCACATTTGGTATATTCCCCTTCTCTTCACACAAATCAATACTTGTCTCTCCCTATCTAACAGTGTTCCCTCCCCTCCACTTTCAACCCTGGTAACCAAAAAAAGACAGTTTACTTCCATATGTAAATCTTTCCTTGACTTTTTACAATAAGAGACTAATGCAATATTTGTCTTCTAAGTCTATCTATATAATGCAGTGTTTTACAGATTCTACATTATTCTTTAAGGTTGCATGGTATTCCACTGTGTGTATATACCATAGTTTGGTTATCCATTCTTCTGTTGATGAGCACTAGGTTGTTTCCATCTTTTGGTTATTGTAAATAGTGCTGCAAAGAACATGAGTGTGCACATACCTGTTTTTGTCCTGGCTCTCACTTCTTTAGGATATATACCTAGTTATGGAATGGCTAGGTCAAATGGTATTTTAATTCCAGCTTCTTAAGGAATTGCCATACTGCTTTCCACAGTGGTTGTATCATTTGAGAGTCCACCAGCAGTGTATGAGAGTCTCAAACTCTCCACATCCTCACCAGTATTTGTTATTTTCTGTCTGGCTGAACATTGCTACTAGTGCTGGGGCAAGATGGAGTCTCATATTTGTTTTGATTTGCATCTCTCTAATAGCTAAGGATTGTGAGCATTTCTTCATATGTTTGTTGGCCACCTGAATATCATCTTTGGTGAAATGTCTGTTCATGTCTTCTGCCCATTTTTAAATTGGATTATTTGTCTTTATGTTGTTGGGGTGTTGAAGTTTTCCATAAATTGTAGAGATAATTTCCTTGTCAGATATGCCATTCTGAATTTTTTTTTTAACCAATCTAGAGGATCTCTTTTAACTCTTTTGGAAAAATCTTTGGAAGTCTTTAATTCTTAGGAAGTCTCAGTCATTTAGTTTGTCTTCTGCTGTTTGTGTATTTTGGGTTATCCTTGATAGTCTATTTATGCACTATATTAAAAAAAACTGCAATGTACTGCCATCGAGTCGGATCTGACTCATAGTGACCCTTCTTTGGGTTTCTGAGGTGATATCACTACAGAAGTAGACTGCCCAATCTTTCTTCTGAGGAGTGGCTAGTGGATTTAAACCACCAGCTTTCTGGTTAGCAGCCACATGCCTTAGGCACTATGCCACCAGAGCTCCCAAGCCCTATATTGTTGTTGTTATTGTTATGTGCCATCAAGTCAGACCCAACTCATAGCGACCCCTCCTTGGGTTGCTGAGGCAGTATCACTATGGAAGTAGATTGCCCAACCTTCCTTCCGAGGAGTGGCTGGTGGGTTTGAACCACCAGTCTTCTGGTTAGCAGTCAAGAGCCTTAGGCACTATGATACCAGAGCTCCCTAAATTTGCACCCAGTTTTTCCTTGAGAAACTGTATAGCTTTAGGTTTCACACTCAAGTCTTTGACCCATCAGGTTAGTTTTCATGAATGGTGTGAGGTACAAATCTTGTTTCATTTTTCTGCAAATGGTTATCCAGCACCATTTGTTAAACAGACAATCTCTTTCCCATTTAATGGGTTTTGCCTTTTGTCAAAGATCAGATGACCATAGGTTGATGGATTCATTTCTGGGTTCTCAGTTCTATTACATTGGCCTATGTGTCTGTGATGGTACCAATACCAGGCAGCTTTAACTACTGTGGCTGTATAGTAGGTTTTGAGTATGAGAGTGAGTGTGAGACCTAGTTTCTTCTTCTTCTTCAGTAGTGCTTTGCTTATCTTTCCTTTCCATCTAAACTTAGTGATTTGTTTTCCCATATCCTTAGAGAATATTGATGGTATCTGCATTGGGATTGCATTGAATGTATAGATAGATAGCTTAGGGTAGAATAGACATTTTCACAATGTCCAATCTTCCTATCCATGAGCATCTTATGTTCTTTCATTTATATAGATCTCTTATGGTTTCTTGAAGTAGTGTTTTATAGTTTTCTTTGTACAGGTCTTTTGTATCCTTGGTAAGATTTATTTCCAAGTATTTTACTTTTTGGTATCTATTGTAAATGGTACTGATTTCCTCAATTCTTTTTCAGCTATCTCTTTGCTGGTGTAGAGGAATTCAACTGATTTTGGGATGTTGATCTTGTATCCTGCCACTACGCTGAATCTTTCAATTATTTCCAGTTGATTTATTGACTGAGTCTCTTGGGTTTTCTAGGTATTGGATCATATCATCAGCAAATAGGGACAGTTTGACTTCTTCCTTACCAATTTGGATGACTTTGATTTCCCTTTTTTGCATTCTTGCACTGCTAGGACTTCCAATACAATGTTAACTAGAAGTGGTGATAGAAGACATCCTTGTCTTGTTCCTGTTCTTGAGGAGAATGGTTTTAGTCTCTCTCTACTGAGAATAATGTTGACTGTTGGTTTTGCTTATGTGCCCTGTATTATGTTGAAGAATGTCCCTTCTATTAATAATTTGCTGAGAGTTTTGATCAGGAATGGGTGTTGGATTTGATCAAATGCCTTTTCTGCATCGAATGGTATGTTCATTTAGTTCTTTTTCTTTGTTTTATTTATGTGGTCAATGATATTGATTGTTTTTCTAATGTCAGACTATCCTTGCATACTTTATATGAACCCCACTTGATCATAATGAATTATTTTGTTGATACATTGTTGGGGACTGTTGGGTAGGATTTTTTTTTTTTAAATGCATTTTATTGAAATATAATTTATGTACAGTGAAAAACACAAAACTAAAGTGACATGGGTCAATGTATTTTTTTTATTATTATTATTTTTGCCTTGTTCCTTCCCATCCCCTCCCACCCCTGGCAACCAACAAAGGAAGTATCCCTCCATATATAAAACTTTCCTTGACTCTCCACAACTAAGAATTAGTACTATATTTGTCCTTCTGTGATTAACTTATTTCACTCAGCATAATGTCCTCCAAGTTCATCCATCATTGTGTCGATTTCTTTGTTCCATGTAATATTCTATGCTGAGCTCGTTTTGTTTATGAATCATGTTATCACTTCCTTCATTGCTATTGTTTTAGTATTTGCTGAATATTTATGCCGGTCCTCTTTTTTATTTTGATGTGAAGGTTTATCATTTTTCTTTGAGGTCACCCTGTGATTTATAGTTTTATTCCCAAGTTTAGAACAATTTGTTCTAAAT
>NW_006922487.1:473755-479598 GCF_000298275.1 Orycteropus afer afer | reverse complement strand
TGGTCTGGTTTTAACAAATTCCCTTAATTTCTGCTTTTCCAGAAATGTCCTAACTTCACCATCATCTTTGAGGGTTTTGCTGGGTACATAATTCTTGGTTGGAAATTTTTCTCTTTCAGTGTTTTATATATACCATCCCACTGTCTTCTTGCCTGCATGGTTTCTGTTGAGAAATCCAAGCTTAGTCTTATTGGTTGTAGGTAATTTTTTGTTTTTTCCGTGTTGCTTTCATGGTTCTTTCTTTGTCTTTGGTTTTGGTGAGTTTGATGATGATATGTCTTGGTGTTTCTCTTTTTGGGTCTATCCTATTTGGGGTTTTTTGGACTTCCTGAATGGATATATTCTCATCTTTCATCATATCGGGGAAGTTCTCCTCCAACAAATCTTGGACAATTTTCTCAGTGGATTCATTTTTTTCTCCCTGTTCTGGAATTCCGTTGACATGTAGGTTATTCCTTTTGATGGTATCCCAAGTGAACTTTAGGCTTTCTCCATTTTGTTTTGATTGTTTTTTCTGATTGATCCCTTTTCAAAGAAATATTCAGGTAATTTGTTTTCCATCTCATTAATTCTGTCTTCCATTGCATCAGTTCTACTCCTTTGCTCTTCCAATGTGTTATCGATTTCTGACAATTTAGTATTAATCTTCTGAATTTCTATCTGTAGATTTAAAATCATTTCTAATTTTTCAATTATTTTGTTATTTTGTTCTTGTACTTTCTTCCAAAATTCTTCTAGGGTTTTTTCTTTGTTTTCCTTGGTCTATCTCTCAATCCTTTGAAGATACCTAAATATAATTCTTTAGAATTCCTTATCAGGGAGTTCCAATGCTGAGTCTTCCTCAGGGATGTGTTTTGCATCTGTATCCTGGTCCTTTGTTTCTCCTGCTTTATCTTGCTTCTTTGTGTGGACTGTGATGCTCTGTTGTCTCTGAGGCATTGTGACATTTTTGTGTTTATATTTAATTGGTGATTATATGTTGGAGTGACTTGCCCACAATTTTCGTTTTCTTTCTCTTGTTTGTATGTTATATATGCAGTCAGGATACTGTGCTATGCTCCTCTATTCACTAGTTGACAGCACTTATATACTCACCACCTGTATCCTTTCCTTTGTCAGGCTTTCATGTGTCCTTGCCACCCCTGGCAAACAGATCATGTCCTTAGGTCCCTGGAATCTGAATGAGAATGCTATCACTTTAAAATTCAATGGTTGCCACTTGTAAACTTTCAAAATGGCTGCACCCTCTGGACAGCAGAGAGTCCACAGCTCAGATTGTCTCCTTCCTTTCTGTTTTCCCTCCTAGTCATAGGCCATCAGAGAAGTTGTCACTGCAGCCCTTGGTGACCAGGAGTGATCTTTAGGTCAATTCTCAGGTCCCAACATCACTTGGAAATATTCAGGCTGTTGGTCTCATCAGAGTAGCTGACAGTCAGCAGCTCCAACCATCTCTGTACTCACTGTTTTTGTTCAGGTTTTTCCACTAGTTGGTGCCTAATCCACTTCTGTATAGTTCCTTTCAAAGCTCAGGGTTCCAGGATCATCTTCTGTATCTCTGTCAATTGGTTTTTCTTTTCTTTGTTGAAGAAGGTCTGTGTTGCTTGTCTGCCTTTTTCCTCCATCTTACCCGAAGTCTTGTCTAGGATTTTGTAGAAGATGTTTGCATCTATATTCATGAGGGATATTGGTCTGCAGTTTTCTTTTGAGTGATGTGTTTGCTTGGTTTTGGAATCAAGGTTATGCTTGCTTCATAAAATGAATTTTGGAGGATTCTATCCCTTTCTATGTTTTGAAATAGTTTGAGTAGGATTGACATCAGTTCTTCTCTGAGTGTTTGGTAGAATTCTCCTGTGAAAACGTCTGGGTCAGGACTTTATTTTTGTTGGTATTTTTTTTTTTTTTTTATGACCTGTACCACTTCTTCTTTTGCCATGGATCTATTCAATTTTTCCGCTTCAGTCTATGTTAGTTTAGGTAAGTATCTTGCTTCTAGAAACCAGTCCATTTCTTCCAGATTTTCAAATTTATTGGAATACAATTCTTCATAGTATCCTGATATTTGGTTCTGTTGTGATGTCATTCTTTTCATTTCTTATTCATGTTATTTGTATTCTTTTGCTCTTCTCCTTTGTTAATTTTGCCAGTGGTTTGTAAATGTTATTGATCTTTTCAAAATACCAACTGCCAGTCTTTTTGATTTTTTTCTATTGTCTTTCTGTATTCTGTTTAATTGATTTTTGCACAAATCTTTATTATTTCCTCTCTTCTGGTGATGGTAGTCTTTTCTTGCTGCTCTTTTTTCTAATTGTTGGAGATGTTGGTTTAATGTGTGATTTTGGCTCTTTCTTCTTTTTTGCTGTATATATTTATTGCTATAAATTGGCCTATGATCACTGCTTTTTCTGTGTTCCAAAAACTGTGGTATGTTGTGTTTCCATTCTTTTTTGATTCAACAAATTTTTAAAATTCATTTTTTATTTTTTCTATTACACAGTCTTTCTTAAAGAGGGTGTTGTTCAGTTTCCATGTGTTTGCTCTTTTTCTGTTCATCTTCCTTTTGTTGGTTTTTATTTTATAACATTGTGTTCTGAGAAGATGCTTTGCAGTATTTCAATGTTCTCAAATTTATTAAGACTTGCTTACGGCCTAACATATGGCCTATCATGGAAAATGATTCATGTGCATTGGAAAAGAATGTTTATTGTGCTGTTTTGGGGTGAAGTGCTCTGTGGATGTCTGTAAAGTCAAGTTGGTGGATTATATTGTTTAGCTCTTCTACATCTTTATTGAGTTTCTTTCCACTTGTTCTATCTTTCATTGAAAGTGGTGTATTAAAGTCTTATACTATGACTGTGGAATCATTTATTTGTTTTTTCAAATCTGTTTAAGTCTGATTTATGTATTTTGGGGCTCTTTCATTGGGTTCATAGATATTTATTATGGTTACATCTTCTTGTTCAATTGATCCTTTAATCATTATATAATGACTTTCCTTGTCTTGTATGGTGGTTTTTGTCTTAAAGTCAATTTGATCAGAAATTAATATTGCCACTCCTGCTCTTTTTTGGTTGCCATTTGCTAGATAATATCTTTTTCCAACCTTTGATTTTTAGTCTATTTTTGTCTTTGTCTCTAATATTTGTTTCTTGTAGACAGCATATTGATGGATTATATGTTCTTATCCAGTCTGCAACTCTTTGTCTCTTGAGTGGTGCATTTAACCCATTGACATTCAGTGTAATTATTGTCATGTGTGAATTGGTTGCTGTGACTTTGTTGTGTGTTTTTTCATGGTCTTCCTGGTTTCGTTGTTCCATATAATTTTCTGTGCTGAACTCATTATGTTTATGAATCATGTTATCATTTCCTCTGTGTCTAATATTTAATATTTGCTAAATTTTTTTGCTTGCCCTTGTTTTTTCTAGTAATGTGAAGGTTTATCATTTTTCTTTGAGGTTACCCTGTGGTTTATAATTTTCTCCCTGAGTTTAGAACAATCCATTCTATCTTGCAACTCTCTTGACTTCCTCACCATTTAAAAGTTCTGTAACTACATTAGTAATCCCCTCTTTTTTGATTTGTAGTTTTACTCATTTGCCAATTGATGCTTCTCGTTCCCTGTTTATAATCTTATAAGCTTATTTTACTTTGGATACATCCAAAGATGTGTTGGTTTCTGGGTTATGTCATGTTACGTATTTATAGTCAGTTGCTGTGTGCTATTTTTAGTTCTCTGTTCAAAGGACACTCTTTAGTATCTCTTGTAAGGTTGATCTGGTTTGAACAAATTTCTTTAATTTCTGCTTATCTGGAAATCCAATTTCACCATCATATTTGAGGAACAATTTTGTCAGGTATATAATTCTTACAAAATTTTCTCTTTCACAGTTTTATATATATCATCCCATTGCCTTTTCTTTTTCATGGTTTCTGCTGAGAAATTAGAGATTATTCTTTTTGGTTGTAATTTGTAGTCAACTTTTTGTTTTTTGCATGCTGCTTTCCATATTATTTCTTTGTCTTTGATTTTGATGAGTTTGATTATCTGTCTTGGTGATTTTCTTTTGTGTTCTTTTCTGTTTGGGGTTCATTGGAATTCCTGAATGGATATATTCTCAACATTCCTCATTTCAGGGAATTCTCTTCCAACAAATCTTGGACAATTTTCTCTGTTGTTTTATTTTTCTCCTCCTGTTCTGGAATTCTGATTAGATGTAAGTCATTCCTTTTAATGATGTCCCACATGATCCTTAGGATTTCTGTTTTTTGTTTTGATCTTTTTTGCTGATTGATCCCTTTCCATAGATGTATTCAGGTACTTACTTGTCTTCAATCTGATTCATTCTGTCTTTCATTGAATCACCTCTACTCCTTTGCCCATTCAATGTGTTATCTATTTCTGAAAATTTATCTTCAATTTTTGGGATTTCTCTGTCTAGATTTTGTATCACTTCTAATTTTTTATTTTGTTCTTGTATTTTCTTCCAAAATTGTTGTAAGGTTTTGTCTGTGTTTTCCTTAATTTTGTCAGTGTTTTCTTCATCTGTGTCTAAATCCTTTGATGATACTGAAGTATAATTATTTTAAATCCTTTTTTTATGATTAGGGTGAAATTTTACAGAGCAAATATACTTTCCATATAGCAGTTCACATACACTTTGTCTCATGACATTGACCAAAATTTAGTACAATGCAACAACTCACCTCCCACTTCCTCCTGATAGCTACCTCTTCCCTGTGCCCATCACTTCATGGACCTGAAGGGCATCTGGGGGCCATGGTCTCAGTGGTTCTACCAGGTTCCATCGGGCCAGTAAACCTGTTCTCTGCTTTTTTTTTCAAAATGATTTTGGGTTTGGTTCAACATTGTTCTCCCTTTCTATCCAGGATCTCCTACAAAGATCCTCTTCCCAGTGGTTGACAGTAGTAGCCGAGCACCATCTATTTCTTCTGGTCTCATAGTCATATAGGCTGCAGATTGGATGGTGTACCAGTTGCTAGGATTAATTGTTTCCATGAATTTTTGGTTTTCTTCATTCTTCTTGGCTCTGGATGAGGAGAGACCCATCACTGCATCTAGATGGAAGCTTGCAAGCTTTTAAGATCTCAGTTGCTACTCACCACAGTAGGAGGTGAAACAATGTTTTGTGTAGTATGTTATGCCAATTGAGCTTGATGTCCTCTGTAACCATGGTCCCGAGGCAACAGGTTCATCTACTCAGTCTCTCTGGGTAGATGGCTGTGACCAGGAGTGACTACCACCTTGCCTCTTGTCAGCCCCATTATACACCTGGGAATTCAGATCATACACATAAAGTTATTGGATCACTGTCTGACAACCCTATACATGTTCTTGGGTGCACTCTCCACTTCATATGCATACATAATATTTCAGCCTCTCCATGCATCTATCCACCCATATACCCATGTTTGCCTTCATTGACCATGCTGTACTATATGCAAAAAAGTGTTCATCTTTGTTGTCTGTATTTCCCACATACCTCTCTATCTCTTTCTCTCCCTCAATGCCACTATATTGATCATTCACATTTGATACACTGCCCTTTTCTTCTCCCAAATCAAAACTTGTCTCTATCTATCTAACAGTATTCCCTCCCCTCACCTCCCACCTCTGGTAACCACACACACACACAAAAATGACTTTCCTAGATAAATATTTCCTTCACTATTACAATAACAGATTGGTACAATATTTGTACTTTTGTAATTGACTTATTTCACTCAGCATAATGTCCTCTAAGTTTATCCATGTTATGGGATGTTTTGCAGATTCTACATTATTCTTTAGGGTTGCATAGTATTCCATTGTGTGTATGTACCAT
>NW_006922487.1:471281-472955 GCF_000298275.1 Orycteropus afer afer | reverse complement strand
AAAGGACCATATCATTTGCAACTGGGATAGTTTGACTTCTTCCTTACCAATTTGGATGCCTTTGATTTCCCTTTCTTGCCTTATGGCCCTGTCTAGGACTTCCAGTACAATGTTGAATAGAAGTGGTGACAGCGGGCATCCTTGTCTGGTTTCTGTTTTCAAGAGGAATGGTTTCAGTGTTTCTCAATTGAGAATAATGTTGGCTGTTGGTTTTGCATAGATGTCCTTTATTATGTTGAGGAATGTCCCTTCTATTCCTATTTTTCTGGGAGTTTTGATCAGGAAAGGGTGTTGGATTTTATTAAATTCCTTTTCTGCATCAATTGATATGATCATGTGGTTCTTCTCCTTTTTTTTATTTATGTGTTGGATGACATTGATTATTTTTCTAATGTTGAACCATCCTTGCATGCCTGATATGAACCCCACTTGGTCACAATGAATGATTTTCTTGATATGTTGTTGGAGTCTATTGGCGAGGATTTTGTTGAAGATTTTTGGATCTATATTCATGAGGGATATTGGTCTATAGTTTTCTTTTTGAGTGATGTCTTTGCCTGGTTTTGGTATCAAGGTTATGCTTGCTTCATAAAATGAGTTAGGGAGCATTCCATCTTTTCTATGTTTTAGAATAGTTTGAGTAGGATTGGTGTCAGTTCTTCTCTGCATGTTTTGTAGAATTCTCCGGTGAAACTGTCTGGCCAGGAATTTTTTAATTGGTATTGTATTAAGATCTCTTTTAATTGTTTGTGAAGAACAGCCAAGGGTATATCAGGATCTTCTTTGTGGTTTTTTTATCATTAGCCTGTTGATGGAGAAGGAGGTGCTGACTCTTGCTCAGTAAGTGAAGTTGCAGGTGGTGTGGGTGTACTTGTATATTATGGGGACTGTTGGTGTCTCCCACTCAGTTAGGCAAAAACTACAATTGAATAACAATCAAAAAATCTAAAAGCATATGGACAAAAAAATATACCCTGAAATCCCACAGGAACAGTAACCCAAAAAAAAGAGAAAGGGGACAATTCCTTCTTTTGTGATGGGCCTGTTCAACTTTTTCCACATCAGTCTGTGTTTATTTAGGTAAATGGTGTGTTTCTAGAAATCTGTCCATTTCTTCCAGATTTTCAAATTTGTTGGAATAAAAATCTTCATAGTATCCTGATATTATCCTTTTTATTTCAGTTGGTTCTGTTGTGATGTCACCCATTTCTTTTCTTATCTGTGTTATTTGTATTCTCTCTCTCTTTTCTTTTGTTAATTTTGCCAGTGGTTTGTCAATTTTATTGATCCATTCTGTGTTGCAACTCTCTTAAATTCCTCACCATTTAGAAGTTCTGTAATTACACAGTCTTTTCCCTCTTTTTGTTTTTAGTTGTCCTTACTTGCCAATTGATGTCTCTGGTTCCCTGTTTACAGTCTTGTAAGCTCATTTTAATTTGGTTATGTCCATAGCTGTGGTTTCTGGGATATGTCATCTTGTGTATTAATGGTCGGCTGTTATTTGTTATTTTTGGTTCTCTGTTCAGAGTACTCCCTTTAGCATCTCTTGTAAGGTTGGTCTGATTTTAACAAATTCCCTTAGTTTCTGCTTATCTGGAAATCTAATTTCACTATCATATTTGAGGGACAATTTTGCCAGCTATATAATTCTTGGTTGAAAATTTTTCTCTTTCA
>NW_006922487.1:439978-470684 GCF_000298275.1 Orycteropus afer afer | reverse complement strand
TAAGTTTTTTCTGTGTTTACTTTCATCTGTCTCTCAATCTTTTGAAAATACCTAAATATAATTCTTTTGAATTCCTTATCAGAGAGTTCCAATGCTGCTTCTTCCTCACGGATGTGTTCTGGGTCAGTATCCTGTTGCCTTGATTCTACCATTTTATCTTGCTTCTTTGTGTGGATTGTGATGGTCTGCTGTCTCTGAGGTATCATGATATTGTATTAAGATCTCTTTTAATTGTTTGTGAAGAGCAGCCAAGGGTATATCAGGCTCTTCTTGGTGGTTTTTTATCATTGGCCTGTTGAAGGAGAAGGAGGTGCTGGCTCTTGCTCAGTAAATGAAGCTGCAGGAGGTATGGGTGTACTTCTATATTATGGGGACTGTTGGTGTCTTCCACTCAGTTAGGCAAAAACTACAATTGAATAACCATCAAAAAAACTAAAAGCATATGGGCAAAAAATATACCCTGAAATCCCACAGGAACAGTAACCCAAAAAAAGAGAAAGGGGACAAAAGAAGAAGAAGAAAACAGATAAGCCTGCATTATCTGGGGATAGGTCACTAAGAGAAAAAAAAGGTAGAGAAGGAGAATAATGAAGAAAGAAAGGAAAACAAAACAAAACAAAACAAAAAGCAAAAACAAGCAAACAAACAAACAAAAACCAACAAGGAATGGAGTTAACCTTGAGAGAAAAAAATAAAAAGAAGGTGTAAACTAGGCCCTTTTCAGTAGTGTACTGCAGGTCCAGAGAGTTCTTAGGGTTACTGGAAAGCAAAACCTCTTCTTAAGCCCTCGGAGCAAAACCTCTTCTTAAGCCCTTAAGCTCTGGTAGAGTGCTGGCTCTTTAGGTTGTCTTTAGCTGCTGGTTATGCATTGATTTGTTCTGTCTTGGTTTTATGGTTTAATATTATGAAAAGGTAAAGCTGGTGTGTTTTATTTTATTATTGATTCAGGTGTGTTGGGTTGCTCTGCTGTTTTCTTTGTGATGGTGGATTGTTGTGTGTAAAGTGGATATGTGTTTCTGTTTGTCATAAAGAGGGTTTAGAGTTCGAAGAGGGAGGTTTTATGGTAATTGGCTGAATATGGTTTCTTCTATTGAATGAGTGAAGTTATTGATGGAGAAGGTGGGAGCAGAAGGAAAGCTTGGTGTTGCTACGGTTGGTTTCTAGGGCTTTGAACAGGTTGTTATTGATGATGTGTTTATTTCCAAGACCATGGCTCAACCTCAGGAAAGATTCCCATTGTTAGGGAGTTGCAACTTTCTGCCAATTTCAGGCACACTCAAAGACCCTGCCTCCGCAGCCCCACAGCACCAAAGAACGGCTTCAAGGCAAAATTCCTGGGACCACACTCAGCTGCATTTTTTTTTGCTCTCCCTGCCCCATCTGCCCACGGTGCTGAAGCAATCCTGCCAGACTGCTAATGGCCGGCTCTGGAGTTTGTCTGTGATACAGCCCACCTGCAGCGCTAAAGATGAGTGCAATTTCAGCTGCGTTGGAGTCAGGGAAGCACCTGCTAGTGATCTGCAGTCCCAATATCCATGGCAAAGAAAAGCATGATATCTCCCAGTCTGACCCAAGCCCATTCTGTGACCCACTGGGAGGGGAGGGAGCTAGCTTTCGTGGCACAACAGTGAGTTCTCCGCCTGAATCTCAACATTGGTGCCTGTGCCTGTCTGTACCCAGACAACCCAAATTACTGACAAAATCAGCTGCTGGAGGCAGATCTCTGCCCCTGCCCCCTGGAATATTGGAGTGGTCACCTTATGCTGCTATAAGTGACTTTCTTTTTGGCTTGGGGATCTCACATGGCCTCCTTTGCCCAGCAGACAGTGACAGCCCCAGGGAAGTTTCCAATGGTCTCTCTCAGGTGCCCGTCCATCCTCTGCCAGTAGCTCTTTCCTAAATAAGCTCCCTGTGCCTTTCCTCTAATTCTGCTCTTCTGTGTTTGGTGCACTCTGATTCAGTGAGCTGTTCAGAACACCAAAGGTCCTAATTCAAACAGTTATACCTAGTTTTCCAAGTTGTTAGATGCCAGAGGGAATAGTGTCCTGCTCACTGACAAGACTCCATTCTGAATCTGATTCTTTTAAATTCTATATCTGAGATTTCCAAAGCTACTTCTTCCTCAGAGGTGTGTTCTGTGTCTGTATCCTTTTCCCTCTTTCTACCACTTTATCTTGCTTCTTTGTGTGGGCTGTGATGGTTTGTAGTCTCTGAGACATTGTGACATTGATGTATTTAGATCTCTGCTAACTGTGAAGAGCAGTTAAGGGTGAGTCAGGCTTTTCTTGGTGGTTGTTTTTTATTGGCCAGTTGTTGGAGAGGGAAGTGGTGGCTCTCACTCAGTAAGCAGACCTGCAGGAGGTGCAGATGTGATTGTATAGTATGGACACAGTTGCTGTCTCTCACTCAGTTAGACAAAATGTAAACAGAATAAGTGGACAAAACTTCACTGCATACTCACACTATTTCAATCACCAAAAAAAAAAGAAAGAAAAGAAAAGAAAAGAAAAAATCTCTCCAATATCTGGTTAGGGGGCAATAAGAGAAAGCAGTACATTAGGGGAATAATGAAGATGAAAATAGAAAAAATGCAAAAAGAAAAACAAGGAATGGAGTTAACCACAAGAAAAAATGGAACCAGGGACAGGAAAGATAAAAAGCTGAAAACTAGAACCTGGGAAGGCAAGAATAAAGAATAATAAGAAAAAAGATTAACATAATAATAATGGCAATAATTTAAAAATAGACAAAAACAAACAAACTAAAAAAAAAAAAAAAAAAAAAAGGAAAAAAAAAAAAAAAAACTGTGGAAGGTGCAGGCACCCAGGCTACTTAAGAGCACACAGACTGGGATGGAATAGTTGCCAGCCTAGAAGATGGGTGGGAGTGAGGGATGGCCACAACTCCCTCCATTCACTAAGTGGCTGTGGAGTGTAAGAATAACAAAGGGAACATCTCACCTTTGCAGTTGTTTGAGTCCAGAATATCCTTGCAGTTCCCAACAAATGGAGCATATTCTTAGGTCCATGGAATCTGAGAGAACACTGTCACTTTAAATATCCAAAATGGTCAAACTGCTTGTTAACATTCAAAATGGCTGTGCTCTGGATGAGCAAAAGTCTACAGCTCATCCTGTCTCCCTCTTCACTACTTCCCCTTTTATTCATTGGCATCCAGTGCAGTCCTCTGTGCAGCCAGCAGCTAGCAGGGCTGATTTTTAAGCTAATTCTTAAGTCTTTACACCACCTGGTAATATCCAAGTTGTTCATGCCATCAGGATCACTGACAGACCACAGCTCTGTTTGTCTCCTTTTTCGGTGTTTTTATGCAGGTTCTTCTTAGAGTTTAGTTCACTTCTGTATCCTTCTTTCAAAGTTCAGTGCTCCAGGATTATCTTCTATATCTGTCTTAAATGATTCCCTTTTTCTTTGTTGAAGACGGTCTGTGTAGTTTGTCTGCCTACTCTGCTGTCTTACCAGAACCCCCTCAACTCTCTGTCTCTTGAGTGGTGGATTTAATCCATTGACATTCAGTGTCATTATTGACAAGTATGAATTTGTTGCTGTCATTTTTTTACATGATTTTTTGTGGTGTTCCTGATTTCTTTGTCCTTATAATTTTCTGGGCTGAGTTTGTTTTGTTTATGAATTGTGTTACCATTTCCTTCATTGCTATTGTTTTAGTATTTGTGCTTGTCTTCTTTTTAATTTTTATGTGAAGGTTTGTAATTTTTCTTTGAGGTTACCCTGTGATTTATAATTTCCTTCCCAAGTTTAGAACAGTCTATTCTATCTTGCAATGGTCTTGACTACCCTACCATCTAGAAGTTCTGTAACTACCCAATTTTTTCCCTCTTTTTGGTCTGTAGTTGTCCTCATTTGTCAAGTGATATCTCTGGTTCTCTGGTTACAATTCTGTAGGCTAATTTACTTTGGAAACTTCCATAACTGGGTTAGTTTCTGGGTTATGTCATCTTGTGTGTTAATGGTCAGTTGTTGTTTGCTGTTGTTGGTTCTCTGTCCTAAGGACTCCTTTTAACATCTCTTGTAAGGTTGGTCTGGCTTTAAGAGATTCCACTAATTTCTGCTAATCTAGAAATGTACTAATTTCACCATTGTATTTGAGGAAAAACTTTGCTGGGTATATAATTCTTAGTTGAAAATATTTTTTCTTTCTCAGTTTTATATATACCATCCCATTGTCTTCTGGCCTGGATGGTTTGTGCCAAGAAACCTGAGCTTAGTCTTATTTGTTGCCCTTTGTAGGTAACTTTTGTTTTTCCTGCACTGGTTTCAGGATTCATTCTTTGTCTTTGGTTTTGGTGAATATGATAATAGTATGTCTTGGCAGTTTTCTTTTGGAGTTTATCCTGTTTGAGGTTCGTTGGACTTCTTGAGTGGACATATTCTCACCTTTCATCATAATAGGGAAATTCTCTTCCAACAAATTTTGATAATTTTCTCAGTGATTTTATTTGTCTCTTCCTGCTCTGGAATTTTGATTATATGTAGGTTATTTTTATGGTATCCTACATGAACCTTAGGTTTTCTTTACTTTGTTTTAACCCTTTTTCTGATTGATCCCTTTCCAAAAGGGGAAGAACATGCTTGACATTTCTCAAGCTGAAAGAATTGAGGAAAAAAATTAAGCCTTGAGTTGCAATATTGAAAGATTTTATGGGGAAAATACTGAATGATGCAGGGAACATCAACAGAAGTTGGAAGGAATACACAGAATCACTGTACCAAAAAGACCTGGTTGATATTCATCCATTTCAAGAGGTGACATATGATCTAGAACAAATGGTATTGAAGGAGGAAGTCGAAGCTTCAATGAAGGAATTGGTGAAGAACAAGGCTCCGGGAATTGACAGAACACCCATTGATATGTTTCAAGAAACAGATGCCATACTGGAGGCACTCACTTGGTTATGCCAGGAGATTTGGAAGACAGCTACCTGGCCAACTGACTGGAAGAGATCCATATTTGTACCCATTCCAAAGAAAGGTGATCTCACAGAATGTGGAAATTATCAAACAATATCATTAAATATTGCACGTAAGTGAGATCTTACTGAAGATAATTCAAAAATGGTTGCAGCACTATATTGCCAGAGGACTTCCAGAGGTGCAAGCTCGATTCAGAAGAGGGCATGGAACAAGGGATATAATAGCTGCTGTCTGATGGATCTTGGCTCAAGGCAAAGAATACCAGAAAGATGTTTTCTTGTATTTTATTGACTATGCCAAGGCATTTGATTGTGTGGATCATGACAAATTATGGATAATATTGAGAAAAATTGGAATTCCCAAACACTTGATTGTACTCATGAGAAATCTGTACCTTGAACAGGAAGCTGTCGTTCGAACGAAACAAGGGGACACTACAAGGTTTAAAATCAAGAAGGAAATGCATCAAGGTTGTATCCTTTCCCCATACTTATTCAATCTATATGCTGAACAAATAATCTGAGAAGCTGGATTATATGAAGAAAAATGTGACATGACATGGTGGCTGCAATGATGGGCTCAAGTATAGCGGTGATCATGGAGCTGGCACGGGATTGGGCAGTGTTTCCTTCTGCTGTCCATGGGGTCACTATGAGTCAGAAATGACTCTATAGCACCTAACAACAAATATACTCACCACCTGTCTCTTTTTCCATTGTCAGCCTCCCTTATATCCCTGCTGTCCTTGGCAAATGAAGCCTATTTTAAGTCCTCCAAATCATTCAGATTTTTCCACTAGTTGGTGCCTAATCTACATCTGTATACTTCCTTTCAAAGTTCAGGACTCCAGGATTATCTTCTGTATCTCTGTCTATTGTTTCTGTTTTGCTTTGTTGAAAAGGGTCTGTGTAGCTTGTCTGCCTATTCTGCCATCTTACTGGAAGTCCCCCATCTTTGATTTCTCTTAAGGATTTATTTTGTTCTATAGATTTTGCACATATTACAGTAAAATTGTCATTATATTAATGTTGTAAATGTGTAAGCACTAAATATTCTAATTATTTATTTCTAGTGCTAGATTGTTTTTTATAATGCCACTGTACCTGTCAGCTTTTCTAAACTCTCTTTGAGTTCTACTTGCTTTTTCTTTTTGACTTATAAAGAGATTTTCACATATGCTATCATACAGTTTATGAATAAATCAATTTAATTTTTCCTCTTCATATATATGTATGTATGTATGTGTGTATATATACACACACACACATTTTATTTTTATTTAATTTTCCTCCCTTATCACACTCCATAGGATATAGGACAATGACAAATGGGAGTGATGTGAGAGTATTTTCTTTTCTTTTTTTCTTTTCTCAGTAGTTACAGATTCAATTTTTCATCATGTAGTATATTAACTGCAGATTTGTCATAAATGTCTTCTATCTGGTAGAAAATGTTCACTTTTAGTTCAGTCAGCAGAGAGTTTATAATATTAGTCAGTATTGAATTTTGTTGAACTTTTTTTCATTTAAAAATTGGTTATATATACTGTTCTTTTTTAGTTCATTAATATAGGGAAATATTTGATTAACTCTCAGACATTAAAAAAACATAGCACATCTGGGATAAATCCCACATACTCAATAAACATAAATAATATTGACTAATATTTGAGTATTTTTGCAAATATATTTATGAGAAATATTGATTCTTTTATACTTCTGTATAAGAGTAATGGTGGCCTCATAAAGTGATTTGGGAAATATTCCCTCAGTTCTGTTTTGTGGAAGAGTTTGTGTAGAATTTATATTTCTTCCTTAAATGACTAATAGGATAGTGCAAAAAAGGCAAGGAGGCCACATGTTCCAACCTCCTACAAACCCATAAAAGGAAGACAGAGTCACCATCATAACCCAAGGCTTATTCTATAAGACCAGACATGCTGCCTCCCTCCAGCCCTTTCACCAACCATCCCTCCCAAAGCACCCACCACCTCTCTCCTGGGTTCAATAATTCACTGCAGTGGCCACACAGAACTCACAGATTATGGGGTTTATTAGGGAAGCACCAGGCTACAATTGAGGTTCAGGAAGAATGCTCAGTCTCTCTCCCAGCCCACCATCCCTCAGCCAACAGTCTCTCACAGTCTCTTTCCCAGCAGTACGTGTCCCTCAGTGTCTCATTCAGAAATGTGTGTCTCTTGTGTCTCTTTCCCAGCAGCGTGTGTCTCAGGATCATGTGTCTCTTTCAGCAGCACATCTTCCTCAGCCAGCAATCAGAGAGAGTTCTGCCTCTAGGAGGTCTCTTTTGAGCCCAGCAGAGTGGCCAAACCAACCAATCATAACATCAGAGTCCTAAACACCTAAAAGAGAGTGGGAACCTCCCAGAACATTGTTTAGTGCCACTCCCAACAGAAATACCCCAGGTGGACGACTTTAGCAATCAGGAGCTCCTCAGTTGCTCATGGCAAACTCTACCTTGGAGTTTACAAAGACTTATGGGTAGAAAAGCCACACTAAGTAATTAACTACTCCACAGATAGTCTGGAGAAGCTGCTTAGATGTGGAATTTACTTTCTGAGAAACAAACAAACAAACAAAAACTCACTGCCGTCAAGTTGGTCCTGACTCATAGTGACCCTTCCTTGCATTTCCAAAGTAGTATCTCTACAGAAGTAGATTGCCCAGTTTTCCATCCAAGGAGTGCCTGGTGAGTTTGAACTATCACCCTCTGGTTAGCAGTCAAATGCTTTAGGCAATATGTCACCAGAGCTCCCACTTTCTTAAAGGGTATTAAAACATAGACAGAGACTATTAAGGTAATCTATTTATTCTAGATTAAGCTATGATGGTTGGAACCTCAAAACTAATTTTTTATGTTTCCATCTCTGATATCAAATTCTTTAGAACAACATTGTTCAAAACATCCCCTTATCATCCTTTTTGATTACTATAGAATTGTTGTTGTTGTTATGTGCCGTCGAGTCAGCCCTGACTCATAGCGACCCCTCCTTGGGTTTCCGAGGCAGTATCACTACGGAAGTAGGATTGCCCAACCTTCCTTCCGAGGATGTGATTTTTCTCTTTTTTAGATTGATCAATCTGGTTAGAGGTTTATCAATTTTATTCAAATAACCAGTTTTTGTTTTAATTATTTTACATTGTTTTTATTTCATTGAATTCTTTCCTCATCTTTATTATTTCATCCCTTCTGCACACTTTTCATTTTCCCTAAAGTCAAACCAAAACCCAAACCCACCACTGTTGAGCCAATTCTTACTTATGGAGAGCCTATAAGGCAGAGTAGAACTGCCCTACAGGGTGAAATCTTTATGGAAATTCACTGATGTGTCTGATGGGTTCTAATCACAAACCTTTCAGTTACCTATCAAATGCTTTAATCACCAAGGGTCCTTTCCCTGTAGTAAAAATTTAGATAGTTGGTCTTATTCCTCCTTCCCTTTCTTTTTCTCTTTAATATTTTATTGAGTTTTGAGTGAAAGTTTACACAGCAAATTAGTTTCCCATTTAATAATCATATATATATATTGTTCAGTGACATTGACTACATTTTACACATTGTGTCAACATTTTCATAATTTCCATTAACCTATCTTCTTTGATCCCTCCCCACCTTGACCTTCTAATCTTTCATTTAGGGAAAATGTTGACGGGTTGGTCTCACATAGATTATTGTTTGTGTGTGTGTGTGTGAGTGTGTATGTGTGTCTGAAGGAGCACAGTACTCATTTATTATTTAGTAGTGTGACTCATGGGAGCTCTGGTAGCATAGTGGCTAAGACACTTGCCTGCTAACCAGACGGCTGGCGGTTCAAACCCACCATACACTACTCGGAAGGAAGGTTGGGCAATCCTACTTCCATAGTGATGCTGCCTCGGAAACCCAAGGAGGGGTCGCTATGAGTTGGGTTTGACTTGAAGGCACATAACAACAACAACAACAGTGTGACTCATGGGCTATTTTAGAAACCTATCTGAACCATCATCAATTAATTGGAGAATTTTTCTTATATCGTTTTAATATGATGTTCAATTTCACTCTGTTGTGCTCAATTAATGTATTTTGTATGATTTCAATTCTTTTACATTTATTAAGCCTTTTAATTGCCCAGAATATGATCTGTCTTGGAGAACAATTCCTGTATAGTGTGCAAAAGTTACAAGAATATTATTGTCAAACAGTTTATGTCTACATATGCTATCAATTCCATAAAACACTGTTAGAATTTTTGCTTATGTAGTCAGTTTTCTTTCTTTCTTTTTTTTAAAAAAAACTTCTTTATCATGATTTGGTGTAAGTTTACAGAGGAAATGCATTCCATTCAACAGTTCATAAACATTTTCTTTCATGACATTGATTGTAATACCCACAATTTAATAGCTCTCTTCCCACTTCCTCCCTGTATCCTTCTTTCCTATAAAGTCTTGCCTTCTGAGCTTTCTCCCTGTGCAAAACTGCCTTTCTCATCTCCCATGGTAGAGGTTGACCTAGTGCATGGTTAAGGTACATTAAGGAGTGCACTTCCATGGCTTAATTGTTCACATTGTAAGCCTGTCTATTTTTTTGGCTGAAGGTTAAGCCATGGGAGTGAGTTCAATTCCAGGCCCAAAAGGTGACTAGAGGCTATATAGGCTAGGGATTTCCACCAGTCTCTATCAGACAAGTAATCCTGGCCTTTTTTATGATTTTGAGTTTTGTTCCACATCTTTCTCCCCCTCTTTGTCAGATTCCCAATTTTGATCCCTTTCTGAGTGGTTGGCAGTGGTAGTTAGACATCATTCTTCTGGTTTGAGGGTCAGGTAAGCTGAGGTCCCCATGGTGCCCTAGTGCCCTATACTAATTGTTTCTATGTTTCTTTGATTTTCTCCATTATTCTTTGCTCTGGAGGAGCAGATACAAATGATTTTATCTTAGCTGCTCAAAGATTTTAAAAGCCTAGTTGCTACTTGCCACTACTCACCAAAGTTGTAGAGCAAACTATGGTATGCTCATTGAGCTTGATGTCCCTCCCTACCATGGTTCTGAGCCTAAAGGCCCAGTGACTCGCTCAATCAAGATGTTTGGTTGTGGTTAAAAAGTTATCATAACTTTGCCCTTATATACATGGGTATTTTTATACCACATATAAATATGTATGTAGAAATATCGTCCACCAAACCTACAGATAGTCAAGGCTATATTCTTGTTTGCCTTCCCATATCTGATCATTTTGCCTGTCTACCTATGTATGCCCCCCCATAGATTAAAGTTTGTTAATACTGATAATTCTGTACTGTGTGTGTAATAGTATTTAACTTTGTTGTCTGTACCTGTTTTACACCTCTCCATGTCTTCCTTTTCCTTAGTGATATTTTTCTGGTCACCCACTTTTGGTATATTGTTTTTCACTTCATCTAAATCAATAATATCTCTTACCTAGCTAGCAATTTTCCCTCCTTTATTCTCCCATCCTTGGTATCCAACAAAGAAAATTTCCATCTGTGTGTAAACCTTTACATGACTTTTTATTATAGTGAACTCATACAATAGTTGTACTTCTGTAATGGACTTATTTCATTCAGCATATTGTCCTCCAAGTTCTTCTGTTATGAGATGTTTTGCAGATTTTTCATTATTCTTTAATGTTGCATAGTATTGCATTATGTGCGTGTACTATACTTTGTTTCCATTTCTTTGTTATTGTGAATAGTGTTGTGATGAACATGGGTGTACATATACTGATTCACGTCTTGGTTCTCACTTCTTTAGGATGCCTACCTAGTAGTGAGATTTCTTCTTAAAGCAGCTCCATACTGTTTTCCACAGTGGTTGTACCAATTTACTGTCCCACCAACAGTGTATGAGAGTTCCAATCTCACCACATTCTTGCCAGCATTTGTTGTTTTCTGTTTTGCTGAACTTTGCTATTATTGCTGGGGTGAGATGATATCTCATTTTTGCTTTGATTTGCATCTCTTTAATGGCTAATGATTTTGAACATTTCTTCATGTGTTTTTTGGCCTCCCGAATACCTTCTTTGGTGAAGTGTCTGTTCATTTCCTTTGCCCATTTTTGAATTGGATTATTTGTTTTTTTGATTTTGAAATTAAAAAAAAAATCATTTCATTTATTTATTTTTTAATTTATTTAAAATTTGTTTTAAATATAAATCTCTTGTCACATTTGACATTGCCATTTATTTTTTCTCAATCCATAAATTTCCTTTTTATTCTTGGAGAAGTCTTTTATGTGCATAAGAATTTAATTTTTTGAAGGTACCAATAGTCTATTTTTTTGGTCTGTTATTTGTGCATTTAGGATTATGTTTGATAGTCTATTTACGCCATAAATTGTTGTTGTGGTATGCCATGGAGTCGGCCTCGACTCATAGCGACCCCTCCTTGGGTTTCCAAGGCGATATCACTACGGAAGTAGGATTGCCCAAACTTTCTTCCGAGGAGTATGCCATAAATTAGGGCTCCTAAATTTGTCCCTATTTGTTCTTTGATAAAATAAATAACTTTAGGTTTTACACTTAGTTATTTGAGTCTTGAGTTACTTTATGTGTATGATGTAAGGTACGGATCTTGTTTAATTTTTATGTAAATGGATATTCAGTTTTGCCAACATCATTTGTTAAAGAGACTATCTTTTGCTTATTTAATGGGTTTCAGCCATTTTTTTCAAGATCAGCTGTTCATGGGTGCTCACTCACTGCCATCAAGTTGGATCTGACTCATAGCAACCCTTTTTTGGGTTTCTGAGGCAGTATCACTACAGAAGTAGATTGCCCAATCTTTCTTCTGAGGAGTGGCTGGTGGGTTTGAACTCCCAGCCTTCTGGTTATCAGTCAAATGCCTTAGGCACTATACCACCATGGGCAGATGGATTTAATTGTTATTTCTCAATTCTGTACCAATGGCCTATGTATATGTCATTGTCCCAATACCAGGCTGTTTTGACTACCTTGGCTGCATAGTAGATTTTGAGATCAGGGAGTATGAGACCTCCTATTTTGTTCTTCTTCTTCAGTAGTACTTTGTTATCCAAGGTCTCTTTCCTTTCCATATAAAATTAATGATTAGTTTTCCATTTCCTTAAGGAATATTGATACAATTTGTATTTGGATTGCATTGGAGCTATAGATTGCTCTGAGTAGTATTGACATTTTCACAGAATTTTTCCTATCTATGAGCCTGGTATGGTCTTCCACTTATGAAGGTCTCTTGTAGTTAGTCGTACTAGTGTTTTGTAGTTTTCTTTCTATAGAGGTTTTATCTATAGATATAACATAGATAAAACATCTATAAATAAAACACCTATAGAAACAAAACTACAAAACACTACTACAACTAACTACCTACAATCAAGACACCTTCATAAATGTTCCTGGTAAAAATTTTTTCCCTAAGTGTTTTATCTTTTTGGTAGCTATTGTAAATGGTATTGTTTTGCTTATTTCCTTTTCAGAGATTTCTGTTGATTTAGAGAAATCCAACTGAGTTTTGCATGTTGATCTTTAGTCAATTTTCTTTTTCTCTTTTTAGGTGATCAAGAGAAGATTTTTAAAAAGTTTTTTATACTTATCCACATATTTTCCATTTTCAGTAATCTCATTCATTTGTGTATATTCAAGTTTATATTTCATGTTATTTTACTTTTGCTTAAACAACTTTTAAAATATTTTACCTAACCCAATTCTGCTGGAAATAATCTTCTCAGCATTTGTTCATCTGAGAAAGTCTTTATCATCATTTATATTTACATTTATTTTTCCTGTTATATAATTTGGGAATCCTGGTGGCAGGCTGGCAGTTCACACCCACCGGCCACTCCTCTGAAGGAAGGTTGGGTAATCTATTTCTGTTGTGATACCGCCTCAGACACCCAAGGAGGGGTCACTCTGAGTCAGATCCGACTTGATGGCAGTGGAGGAGGGGATTATATAATTTTATGTTGACATTTTATACATGTGTGTCCCATTAGCTTCCTTTGAATTGCATAGTATTTATGGAGAAGTCTACTGCCATTCTTTTATTTATTGTTTTGTATGTAATATCTTTATTACTTATCTCTTTTAAAGATTTTTCCTTGACACTAGTTTTCAGCAATATATATATATATATATATATATATATATAATTGAATTTAAAATAAAATAGAACCCAACGTTTGTAGAATTTAGTCTTGAGCAAATGGAATATATCTGTAATAGCTATTTGATTGTGTGTATACTAATTCCATCACATCCTTAATTTATTGGTCTGTTATTGGTAATTGGTATTTTCTTGGTTGAATAATATTTTATTGCTTATTAATTTTAGATTGGGTGAAGCATAGTGAATTTTTTGTTTTGTGTTCTACCTTTTATCATTTTTTTAAAAAGTTTGTTGGATTTGTTTCTGGCATACAGCTAAATTTCTTGGGATCAGTTTGATTATTTTCAAAGTTGATTCTTTTCAGTTTGCTTCTAGTGGTTCTATCAAAAATGACTTTATTGTAAGCCTAATGTAACTGTGAGAACATTCTACACAATGCTTTTGTAGTGTGTATTCTCTCAACTCTGGCTGATGGGAATGCAATATATTTCCTATTTTAGCTCTGAAAATCATCCAGTGTATTACCTTCCAGAGAAAATTTGCCTAATCCTGTGAATTTCATACCACACATGGGCTCATCATCATTCATCCAAAAAATTGTTGGTATACCTTTTCGGGAAGGTGAAGCTCTCTGTTGCTGTACATAGCTTCCCCCACTTAGATATTATTTCACACACAAATTCCAGCTACCTTAGCCTACCTGGTTTTCCATCTTTGTCTCCTCAACTCAGTGAGACCACTTAACTCTGCTTGGGATACACTTCCTTATATCGTCTGGGTTCCAGCTTCTAGACCAAAACTGTGGGACTCACCTCAGTAATATTCTCCCTTCAGTGATTAGAGCCTTCTATTACCTAAGTTTTCCAGTATCTGAAAACATTATGAATTTTGTCCATATTTATTGTTGTTTACAGTTGGCGTACAACTGCATGGAATCCTTCATAGGTGGCAGTGGAAGTCCCATCTATTTGTTTTCAAACACTTTCAACCAAGTAGTCTCCCTTATTGAAGCTAATGAAGTAGACAAAATATTATTGTTAAAACAAATTAATTAGGGCCTAAGTTATGTTGTGCAGTTCCTTGGTAGTGCAAATGCTTAACATACTTGGCTACTAAGCAAAAGGTTGGAAGTTTGAGTTCACACAGAGGAAGCTTAGAAGAAACACCTGGTAACCTACATCCAAATAAACAGACATTGAAAACTCTATGGACTACAGTTCTATTCTGATACACATGGGGTCATCATGTGTCAGAATTGACTCAGTAGCAACTGGTTTTTAATATATCTCTTTTTGTTTTGGGCCTTCTTCTATAAGGAATTGCATCTTATTCCTGAACTCATAGCCTAGCAAAGATGAACATGTATATCTATAAAAAATAAACCTATATCCTTCTAGTCAATTCCAACTCATGGACACCCTTTGTGATTCCAAGTAGAACTGCACATCATGTATGCACATCCACATTACATGATTACTTAGTCATCTCAGTCATGAAGGGTAAACACACCAAAAAATTGTCACATGTTGTAAAGCAACATTTTTTTTTCTTGGAGTGTAGAGGGGTGGTCCAAATAAGCCTTCATATAGAAAATATCATGTGAGCTTGATCTAGGGATATTCCATGCAAACAAAATGTGGTAAGATAGTCTACATAGTAGGAACAAGTATGTAAAGGCTTGAAGTTTTAGGGCAGTCTACTATGTTTAAGGGTGTCTACTATGATTATGGGTGGAGTGGTTAGAAAATAAACTCTATGGAACACAATGGCTTTAAAAAAAAAAAAAAAGATAGACTGGACCATATTGTGAAATATAACAAATATTTACTTGGCAATTGTGACTGTATTAATTCTCTATAGCAATATGGAAAGAGAGAGAACAAGGAGATCCTGGTGATTGAGACACAAATTAGAAGGCTATTATTTTCATCTAAATCACCTATAAGTAAGACCTGATAGCATATTTCAAACATACATAGATAAAATGTCTCTGAAATGAGAATCTTCTGGCATGAAAAATTCAACAAAACTGCCTTGTACAGAATTACATCACCAAATGCACCTACAGGTGAAAGTTCAAATCCTGCCACTAGATTTCAGCTAAGTTTCTGTTTGGCACAAGTGAGGAGGAGCTTCATATCAATTTTCCCTCCATTGTGTATTAGTTTCTTTTAAAACATTTTGTTTGATATAATTGCAAACAATCCTTACAATAGTTACTTACATTTATTCTTGATAATAATATCTCATATATCATATCAAGGAAATAATAACATAGCCCTTGTGGAGAATTGTGGAGAATTATGATCTTAAGATAACCAAAACAATAATTAGTTAACATAACTCTACTTTTTTTGCTTATAAATACATTAAAATACTATGCACTCATTTTATTAAGATATATCATAAACCTGTCCTTATATTTTGGGTCATATATTTAAATCTTAATGAAAAATTCCTTAGTCAACACCATAGAAAAAAAAAATAACTTTCAAGAAATCATAAAATGACTGCATATAGGTATGCACATCTATATTCCATGATTACTCAGTCATCTCAGTCATAAAGAATAAATATACCAATGAAGCATTACTATTTTTCTTTGGGGTGTGGGAGTGGTCCAAAAGTCATCATATAGCCTTTACACACACATACACACATACACAGATATCCTCAAGGTGATATCTTTGCTCTGTAATACTTTAAAGAGGTCTTTTGTAGCCAATTTATTCAATGCAATATATCACTTGATTTTTTGACTATTGCTTCTGTAGATGCTGATTATAGATTCAAGTAAAATAAAATCCTTAACAACTTCAATTTTTCTAATTTTATCATGAAGTTGCTTATTGGTCCAGTTTTGAGGAATTTGCTTTCTTTATGTTGAAGTGTAATCTATACTGAAGGATATAGTCTTTGATTTTGATTTTCCTCAGTAAATGCCTCAAGTTCTCTTTGCTTCCAACAAACAAGGTTGTGTCATCTGCATATTGCAGGTTGCTAATGAGTCTTTCTCTAATATTGATGCTCTGTTCTTCTTCGTATAGTCCAGCTTCTCAGGTTATCTGTTAAGCATACAGATTGAATTAAGTATGGTGAAAACATACAACACCAGCATGTACTTTTCCTGAGTTTAAATCATTCAGAGTCCACTTGTTCTGTGAGAATGACTCCCTCTTGGTCGATGTATAGTTTCCTCAGGAGCACAATCAAGATGGACATCCTATTCTTCACAATACTGTTCAGAATTTATTATGCATAGTCAATAAAACACAGGTAATCAATATTCTGGTATTCTATGCTTTCAACCAAGATACATCTAATATCAGCAATGATATCTCTCATTCCACCTCCTCAGTCACTTTGTGCACAGGTAGCAAGAAGAGAAAATCAGAGGAGAAGCAGGTGCATTTAAACTAAATAGAAATAGCACCAGGAAAGCTAATGAAAAAATAAAAATCTAGGCCTTGTAAAATGTGTAAGGAACAATTGAAAAAACACTTTTCTGGGGAAAAACAGGAAGAGGAACAAGGCAGAGAAGTTCCATTCCTTGGAACAGATGGTACAAATGTTAACGGAATAGCTTAACTGCTGTTTTGCTTTTGTTCCTATTCATAAGGGAATTGGTCTCACTGTCACTGTCAGAGCAAACACAGATAGGATGCCTTTTAAGTACCAATGCTGCTGAGAATGTAAAGAGATAGTACACCACCAGTCCAGCACCTAGAGATCAGATGTCACATCTCCAGATCAGAGCAACTTCCAGATTACAGAAAGAAAGAATGTCCAGAACCAGTGTTAGCAGCCTTTGCAAATTCTGGAGAATGACATAGGTGACTAGAACTGGGACAGCAACTCACTTTTCAAAAGGAGTTAAGTAGCATACATGAAAATGATGGTAATTCTTTAGAGTGCTTCTAAGTACCGAGAAAAGAATGAAGTGCCAGCATAAATTTATTTAGAACAAATTATGGTATGAAGTATAATTTCCCTTCTTATTAGTAACATTGGAGAATGTCATTACTTTGGTATGTATAAAATTTTGTGAAAGACTTCTTTTATTCAGAATAATGTTTGTAAGATTTGTTCTTGTTGAATGTATCAATGTTGTGGTTGCTATTTGCCATTAAATCAGCTAGGAGTCATAGAAACTTTATGTACAACAGAAGGAAACAATTATTCTTATGTTTGAGCCATTGTGTGTATCAATAGCTTGCTTGTTTTTACTGCTGAGGAGTATACCATGATGTGAATACATCACAATTTATTTATCCATCCTTCTATTGATCAAACCTTGGACAGTGTGGTAGGTAAAGTTGTATTTCAATTGGCTAGGCTATGATTCTAAGGAGTTTATCAGTTATGACATAATATTCTGATATAATTATATTTGATATTATGTATCTCTATGATGATGCTTGCTATGAGCAGCCAATCAGTTGAAAGAGAGTTTCCTTCAGGGTGTGGCCGGCTTCCAATATATATGAAAAAGTTTGGCAAAGCTCTTGGGCTTTTTACTTGATGTGGATCCTGCATCTGATTTATCATCATCTCCAGTTCTTGGACTTGAATCATTGGTTTGCTGTATTATCTGACAATCTTAGGTTCATCAGGTCCTTGACATACATGAGTCAGAAGAAGCTGTCAGCTTGTTGTCTGTCCCATGGATTTGGAACTTGCCACCTTCTACAATTGTGTGAGCCATTACCATGAGATATATTTTTCTCTCTCTTTCTATACACATGGGCTTTGCTGGTTTTGGTTCTCTAAAGAACCCAGCCTAAAACCGAAATTTTGCAGTTTTTTGTTACCAGAAATAAATATCTTGTTTCAAAAATTTGTGAATAATTTTCAATATTCTTGGGTAAGTATCTTGGCCACTACTGATCTATCATACTGTGGTGTCTTGTATGTATGATTACATTACATTACATTACATTACAATGCTGGAAATTACATAACTGGTATTTCAAAT
Source organism: Orycteropus afer afer (assembly GCF_000298275.1). Classification (NCBI taxonomy): domain Eukaryota; kingdom Metazoa; phylum Chordata; class Mammalia; order Tubulidentata; family Orycteropodidae; genus Orycteropus; species Orycteropus afer. The sequence continues at coordinate 452,664 of NW_006922487.1, read as the reverse complement.
ACCAGAAGGGCCACCCAAGTGGACTGTTTCCAGTGGAACTTCCAAACTAAGAAACACTAAGAACAAAGGTCTAGTGATGTACTTCCAAAAAGTAGATAATGAAAACCTTATGGATAGCAATTCAGCATTGTCGATACAGTGCTAGAAGATAAGCCATGTAGGCACTCAAAATATACAGTGGCCACAATAATGGTGTCAAAGATAGAATGGTCAAGTAGATGACACTGGACCAAGTATCATTTCATTCTATTATACAAGATCATTATGAGCCAGAGAAATTAACAACAATAAGAAAAACAAATTCCCTAGAGTGAAATTCCTTGTTCACAGTGGAGATATATCATAGTTAAATAGAAAAACTACCATCTATGTATCTATGTAACTATGTATGCATGCATGTATGTATATATGTATGTATGTATGTATGTATCTATCTATCTACCTATCTCTACCTATCTACCTGTCATCTCCTCCCTAGGATTTTCCACATTTCTACTATTTACATTCCCACCAACAATATATGAGAGTTCCAGTTGCTGTATATTCACATCAATATTTGAGTTTTGCTGGTCTTTTTAATTTTAGCCATTCTGGCCAGGGTATAATATAGGTATTGACTTTGAAAAGTACATTTAAAGTCTCCAAAAACACCATTGGCAGGTAGTGATAGAATAATTTGGCAAATTATAGATGATTGAATAGTTATATCTAAAAATGACAACCAAAGCATTCCTTTAATTCTCTCAATGTGCTTACTAGCTGATGGCCTTGAGCAAGTTACCCATCCTTTCTGTGTCTATTTCTTTCTCTGCAATGGTTTAATAACAGACCTGTGTACCCAATTAATTACTTATCATTTAAAAATATAATGACAATATCCATAAAGTTTTCAGAAGGCTTCCTGGCACATATCAATACCTCTTAAATATCATTACTACAATATGACACCATACTATGTGTACCAAAGACTAGGAGTAGATCAAGATTTGAGGACAAAGCCTTAAGACCAAGAATTCCAAAGTCAATATTCAGGGAAAGAGAAAAAAAAAATCTTGATGAAGATATTTTTAATGTATCAATAAAAAGGAAAAACATTCATAAGGTGAAGAAGTGGACAGAGTAGGGTCTGTAGATGAACCATGCAGTATAGACAGAGCAGAAGCAAAACAGAAACCATTAAAAACAAATATAGGCCAGGAACAATCCAAAATGCGATGGGACTGGCAATGTGTGAAAAGTAGACTCCATTTCTAATGAATATTTGAAAAGTGTGATTAACATCTCAGAGACCCATTTACTGGACAGCTTCCTAAGACAAATCAAGTTCTGCCATAGCAGGAAGTTGGTAGTCATTTCCCTGGAAACATTCATTTTTATGTCACACCACAATTTCAGAAGATCCTTTTCTTGGTTTTATATTGATAGTATTTTTATTATTGCATGGATGACAATATAAGTAATGTTAATAAAATTTCTAAATATGACAAGAGGTTTGATATAAGAATTTAAATTCAAACTATTTGAATAGATTGGAACACATGCCATAATCTAATAGGGATAAATACTATTTATTAAAAAAAAAAAAAAAAAAGGCAAGCAAACAAAAACTCAGTGTATTTACATGAACTTGCCAAAAAGAAAAAAAAATAAATGAGAAGAGAAAAACTGGCTGATTGTAGGCTTAGGACTGTAACTACCACAAATAAGATCCTAAATTGTTTTTATAGAATTATATTATTCGTATTATAAAATAGTTATCTTTAGTTGGACTCATAGGGGATTTGTGAGTACTGCATGAAGTAAGTCTCACACAGGAGGACCAAAAAACCTAAAAGAATGTCATACTTAATAGGTCTCAGAAAAGAAACTGTAATACACTTCGATGCAGGGCCACACAGTGTCTTGCACCTGGGGCAAGGCAACAGCAAGTTGGAATTGTAGAAGGATTATCTATGGCCAGCAGAGTGGAGTTTACTAGATTTTGCCCACTGAGGTCTTACTGGTCAGTTTAAAGACTTTTAGAGCAGTAGGTAGGAGGCCTTGCATTGAACAAATGATAAAGCACTCTACTAACTGAAAGGATGGTAATTCAAACACACCCAGAAATTACTTGGAAGAAAGTTCTGACAATCTGCTTCTGAAAGGTCACAGTCTTGAAAAAAAACTACGGAGCACAGTTTTTCTCTGACAAACATGGGGTCACCATGAGTTAGAATCAACCTGATGACAACTGGTACTGGCATTATTGTGGTAAATGGGTAAAAAATTTATCCCAGGGAATAATATGCACATAATTACAGCTGTTAAGGGACTGGATTACAAATTAGAAGGTGTCTTTATCATGGGAAGCTAAATTAAGTATGGCTAAAAGGGCTAATTAAAGTTCACAACTGTTGAGAGACAAGATAAGAATGGCCATGTCAGAAACTGAGTGAAAGGGCAGTAGGAGGACTTAGAGTATACAAGGCAGCACAGTATGTAAACCACAAAATGTATTTATGACAATAGTATTATTCTCTTATTTCATGATTTTATTTTGAAAAAGGTCTTGTAACAAACAAGACACAAAAAAGGTATTCAGGAAAGGATAACTAAAATGAAGATTTAAAAAAAAAAATCTGAGAAATAGTTAATAAGACAGAAAGTACTGGCACTGAAGTGAAGCTAGGCCAGAAGAGAAATGAACAAAATGATAGCAATAACCAAATTTAAGGACCTTCCCTGTAGGAGGCATGTTTGGTTTCCCTGGGCTAAAATGTATGAATAGATTCAAATTATGTAAATTACAGGGGAGATGATTTTAGCTAAAATTGGCAGAACCTGAACTCCCTTTTCCTTCTCTCCTAGTATGTTATTTGTATTTTATTTTTCAGGGCCCTTGTGAAACTATGCTGAAGTATGTACTTTCCTGTCTTTCATTCTGAGTGTGACCTCCATAAGGAACAAGACCGTGTTTTCTTCCCTTTTTATTCCTTCACAATTGCCATAATGCCTGGTACTCATGCATGATAGATGTTTGTTAACCTGAGTTGGATGGATTATTTAATTCAAAGTGGTATCCAAAAGCATGACTGTGTATTTACAAGGAGAATACCCTCAGATCTTGGATAAGGTGGGACTAGGTAGCTTTTTGCTCTGTTGTGCATGAGGTCATCATGAGTCAGGGACCGATTTGTCAGCAACCAACAAAGGACAACCCCCAGTTCCTAATAATCATCACACACAACTCAATGGCAAGCAATGTAGGTAGATTAGAGAGAATTTTTTCTTTTTCATATTAGTTGACAGTTCATTCGAGAAGCTCTCTAAAGCAAAGTCTCTAAGTCAATCCATGAAGACTAAATGAATCATAAATGATAAAGCTATTTCATTTTGTATTCATCATATGTGGATACATTTTTGTTGATTCACTAGGGGCAAAAATTTAAAAAAAAAAGAAAAGAACATTAATACTTCCTTTGGTAAGAACAGGATCTATGACTAACTTGGCATATAAAGTAATAAATATCCTGGAAGAGATATTAAATTTTACTTGGATGTGAATCACTAATGTTGTTTTTCCAGAATGTCAGTTTCTGCAATTCTTTTTGGAAACCATATGTCATTATCAAAAGAATCATACCTCAAGTTTAAGGCTCTTTCTATAGTGAATATGAGTCATTATTTTAACTTTTTTAAAAATGATTTAAAGTCATGACATTCATTCCTATTACTCAAAATCACTGTTATGAACAACAGTGGGAAGATATTTAATGAGGCCATCCAAGATCCCCTTTAACACTAGCAGAAGAAACATTTTTCAGTATGATACTTAGTAGATAAAAAAGCCCAATAATTAGGAGATCAATAATAAAAGTAATCCCTACTTTACTTTCTTTAATTATAATTGATTTCTTTTAATTACTATTATTTTCTAATGCCAATTTTCTGAAAGATCATAGAAATGATTTTACCATATATTGAAAACCATCCATTAGTTTTCACTGGCACAATTTCAGATTATATGTATATTTGTTATTTTATATAATTTCAGTTTATTGTTGTTTTTCATTTAGAGCTCTGGGTCCCTCTCTTAAATATTTACATTTTAAACAAAGTTATCTTTCTGTATATATTGATCAAGTGATATAAAATCTAACATTTATTTTTTCATACTCATACTAAGAATAAAACAAAAGCTAAGTTAAAGGATTTCCAAAATACATTATCCATAAAAGTTAAGTGATTTATTATGCAACAGTATTGACTTTGTTTTTGAAATTGCTTTTTTTAAGAAGTTAATTTATAAGAAAATGAAGAAAAAGTAAACAAATACAAATAAAATAACTTTAAATAATAAAAATACAGTTGATAAAATTAAACAGTATTTCATAACATAAATAGAGTATATATAATTATATCATTGTACAACTATTTCAGAAGCAAGAGCAATCTGGGGCCAGAATGCCTAGCTAGCAGGAGATGGGAAACTTATACCCACTTTCACTGGGGCATAATGTTTTCTCTACTGTACATTTTACAAAATATAAACATGTACTCACTTTAACTCAAAAGCTTTTCCTCAGAATACCTGTCATATTATGCCCAATTTCTTAGAATGCCTAGTCCTAAACTCTACTGTGCATAAAAGATGTTTGTATCTCACTGATAAAATTCTCTCCTTCCATGTGGGGAGTTTCCATCCCTAGCCAACATACCTCCAGTGCTGCCAACACCCATCTGGCAGTGGAGGCTTATGTGTTGCTATGATGATAAACCGCTTTTGGCAGAGCTTTCAGATTAAGATGGACTAGGAAGAAAGGCCTGGTGATTTAATTCCAAAAATTGGCCAATGAAAAAATTATGGATCACAATAGTCCAGTCCACAACAGATCAAGGGGATGGTGAAGGATCCAGCAGCATTTTGTTTTGGTGTCAGTGGGTTGCTATGAATCAGAAGCCAATTCAATGACAGCTAACATCACAAACAAACTTATAGATAGGGATAACATATGTCCCAAGTTTGGTTTGCATGGGAATTTCTGGTTTATGCCATGTGGCTGAGCATAATTGTTGATAATAGATCCATGTCATTCCCAAATATGTCTTAGTTGAATAAAAAATTCTATAGTCACTCTATGCATAGATCACCAATTAAGTTCTAATTAACCCAGTACCAGTACCTGTGACATGGAGCCTTGCTTCTCAAAGGGTATTCCTTGGACTTATATCATGTGCATTCATGGAGAGCTTGTTAGAATCTCAGACCCCAACCTGACTTACGGAGTCAGCATCTGCAATTTAAGCAAGATCTCCAATAAATAAAGCTTAAGTTCTGGAAACACTACCCTAGAAAAACAGGTTGACCTTATATTTGCTTTAAGACAGTTAGTTCTTTGGAAAATAGTATAAATACTTATTCACAAAAAAACAAGCAAAAGAAAGTAAGTTGACAAAAATAAAGGAAAAACAATCAATCTTTTGTTTTACTCCCATTTGAAATTACATTTTCTTCATTTGCAATTATAATTGACATGGCATAATAAATGACTTCTGCTTATAAAATTTTAGGATTCAACATTTCTTCATTTTTTGAACATTATTTAATATTGCATGTATCAGAAATGTACTTAAAATCTATTTGTATAGTGTATGTAAGGAGTTCTGGTTGCAGAGTGCCTAAGCAGTTGGCAGTTCAAACCCATCAGCCACTCCTCAGAAGGAAAACTGGGAAATCTACTGTCATAAAGATTTATAGACCTTGTGGAAACACAAGGGGGATCCATATGAGTTGGAATTGACTTGATGGCAGTGAGTTTATTTATTTTTATTTTTTGGCTTTATAGTTTATGCAAATATGAGTATATATGATTTTCACAGATGATAATGAAACTAACACCTGTATTATCTACTCTGGGGAAAGACAATATACTTAGCATCCATAAAAAAAAAAAAAAAAAAAAACTCACTGCCATCACTTATAGCCACCCCCATTTTTTTTCTGAGGCTGTAAATCTTTATGGAAGTAGATGGCCCCATTGTTCTTCCATGGAGGGGCTGGTGGGTTTGAACTACTGACTTTCTGGTTAGCAACCAAAGGCTTTATTTACTATACCACCAGAGCTCCTTATTAGCACCTAGGTAATCCCTATATTTCCTCCAACCCTCTCTCTCCCCAAGACATGGTCACTTTCCTCTATTTATCATCATCAATTTCTTGTTTTCATTAAAATTCTAACAAAGTTATATGGATTCTTAAATTATGTAATTTAGTTTATCTCTTTTAAAACTTTCTATGAGTGAAATAATGGTGAATGTATGTATGGTTTTGTGTTTTATTTTCATTTAACATTATGTTTGTGAGATAATATATGATGTTATATGTGATCATGACTTATTTCATTGCAATATGATTTTCTGTTATATGAATGCACAGCAATTAATTAATTGATTCTACTACTTATTAATTTGTAGTTTGACATTTTATTAGTTCTTGTGTATTAAAAACAATGTTGCCAAAAGCATTCCTATACATGTATCAAGGTGTAAATATGAAAAAAGATTTTTTCAAGATACATATAGCCAAAAGTAAATTGTTGGTTTATTGAATGTGTATATTTTCAGCTTTATTGAATGATGCCAAGATATTCCTCAACATGTTTATATGGATTTATAATCCCTTGATTAATTTATTTGGATTCTTCTGTTCATTCACTACTTTTCGAACTTGCTAATTGTCAAGACTTTGTCTTTTTTCCCATCTAGCAAATATTTTTTCAATTTTTGTGTTGGTTTTAGGTGCTGTTTAGTGGACTCACAGAAATCATATCTATGAGAGAAGAAAACATGCCTTGTCCTGTGCCAATATCACAATCATTGCTGTATTTGAGCCTATTTTTACAGCCACTGTGTCAGCCCAGCTCATTGACAGTCTTCCACTTTTTATTTTTTTGCTGATCTTTTATTTTACCAAGCATGATGTTCTTCTCCAAGGACAAGTCCTTCCTGATAACATGTCCGCAATACATGAACCAGTCTCACCATCCTGGGCTTCTAAGCAACATTCTGATTGTACATCTTCAAGGAAGATGTGTTCATTCTTCTGGCAGTCTGGTATATTCAATATTCTTCAACAACATCATAATTCAAATACATCACTTCTTCTGTGGTCTTCCTTATGCATGACAACAACTTTCACATGTATAAGGTGACTGAAAATGTCATGCTTCAGTCAGGCACACTTTAGTCTTCAAATGACATCTTTGCTTTTTTAACACTTTAACGAGGTCTTTTGAAGCAAATTTGCCCACTGCAATATGTCATTCAATTTCTTGACTGCTGCTACAATGCTCATTGATTGCTAGTGTTGTTGTTGTTAAGTGCCGTCGGGTCATCTCTGACTCATAGCAATCATATGCACAGCAGAACAAAACACCACCCAATCTTGAGCCAGCTCCATGATTCTTGCTACACTTGAGCCCATCACTGCCGACACTGTGTCAATCCACCTCATTGAGGGCCTTCCCCTCTTTCGTTGACCCTCCACCTTACCAAACATGACCTCCTTCTCCTGGGAATGGTCCCTTCTGACAACATGACAAGAGTATGTGAGATGAAGTCTGGCCATTCTCACCTCAAAAGAGCATTTTGGCTGCACTCCTCCAGGACAGAGCTGTTAGTTCTTTTAGCAGTCCATGGTACTTTCAGCATGGTTCGCCAAGACCACAGCTCAAAAACATCAACTCTTCTTTGGTCTTCCTTAATTATTGTGCAGCTCTCCCATGCATATGAGGCAATTCAAAACACCATGGCTTATGTCAGGGGCACCTTAGTCCTCAAGGAGACATATTTGCTCCTTAGCACTTGAAAGAGGTCTTTTGAAGCCAATTTGCCCAGTGCTATATGTTGTCTGATGTCCTGACTGCTGCTTCCATTGGAGTTGATTGTAAAAGTAAGCAATGTGAAGTCCTTGAAAATTTCAATCTTTTCTTCATTTATCGTAATGCTGCTTATAGGTACAGTTGTGAGGATTTTTGTTTTCTTTATATTGAGATGTAATCCATACTGCAGACTGTATTCTTCAAACTTTATCATTAAGTACTTCAAGTCATCCTCACTTTCAGCAAGCGAAATTGTGTTGTCAGTGTATCGCAGGTTGTTAATATTCTTCCTCCAATCCTGATGCCATGTTCTTCTTCACATAGTCCAGATTCTCGGATTATTTGCTTAATATATAGATTGAATGACTATGGTGAAAGGATACAACCCTGACACAGTCCCTTCTTGATTTTAAACCATGCAGTGTCCCCTTGTTCTGTTCTAACGACAGCCTCCTGGTCTATGGAACAGGTTCTTTATGAGTACAATTAAGTGTTTGGGAATTCCCATTCTTCTCACTGTTATCTGCAATTTGTTATGATCCACACAATCAAATGTTTTTGCATAATCAATAAAACACAAGTAAACATCTTTCTGGTATTCTTTACTTTGAGCCAACATCCATTTGACCTCAGCAATGATATCCCTCATTCCACATCCTCTTCTGAATCCAGCCTTCCTCTGGAAGTTTTCTGTCAATATACTGCTGCAACCATTTTGAATTATCTTCAGTAAGATTTTCTTGCATGTGATATTAATGATATTGTTCGATAATTTCCACATTCTGTGGGTTCACCTTTCTTTGGAATGGGTATAAATATGGATCTCTTCCAGTTAGTTGGCCAGGTAGCTGTCTTCCAAATCTCTTGGCATAACCGAGTGAGTGCCTCCAGTGGGACATCCATATGTTGAAACATCTCAATGGGTATTCCATTAATTCTTGGAGCCTTGCTCCTCTCCATTTCCCTCAGCGCAGCTTCAACTTTTTCCCTCAGTACCAATGGTTCTTGAACATATGCCACCTCCTGAAATGGATGAAGATCTACCAGTTCTTTCTGGTACAGTGACTCTGTGTATTCTTTCCATCTTCTTTTAATGCTTCCTGCATCGTTCAATATTTTGCCCATGGAATCTTTCAATATTGCAACTCGAGGCTTAAATTATTTCCTCACTTCTTTAAGCTTGAGAAATGCCTAGCATGTTCTTCCCTTTTGAGTTTATAACTCCAGGTCTTTGCACATTTCATTATAGTAATTGGCTTTGTCTGCTGGAGCTGCTCTTTGAAATCTTCTGTTCAGCTCTTTTACCTTGTCATTTCTTCCATTTGCTTTAGCTACTCTTTTCTCAAGGGCAAGTTTCAGAGTCTCTTCTGACATCTATTTTTGACTTTTCTCTCTTTCTTGTACTTTTAAAGACCTCTTGCTTCTTCTGGTTTTTGGTCATTGGTGTTCATTTCATCAAATCAATTCTTTAGATGGTCTCTAAATTCAGGAAGGAATATAGATTCAAGATCATATTCTGGCTCTCGAGGACTTGTTTTAATTGTTTTCGACTTCAGGTTGAACTTACATATGAGCAGTTGATGGTCTGTTCCACAATCGACTCTTGGCCTGGTTTTGGCTGAAGATATTGAGCTTTTCCATCACCTCTTGCCACAGATATAGTCAATCTGATTCCTGTGTATTCCATCTGGTGAAGTCCATGTGTATAGCCACTTTTTGTGTTGTTGAAAAAGGGTATTTGCAATGAATAAGTCGTTGTTCTTGCAAATTTCTGTCATGGGATCTCCAAGGTTATTTCTATCATCAAGGCCAAATTTTCCAACTAGTGGTAATTCTTCTTTGTTCCCAACTTTCGCATTCCAATCACCAGTGATAAGCAACACATCTTGATTGCATGTTCAGTCAATTTCAGACTGCAGAAGTTGATAAAAATCTTCAATTTCCTCATCTTTGACTTTGGTGGTTGGTGCATAGATTTGAATAATGGTCATATTAACTGGTCTTCCTTGCAGTTGTATGGATATTATCCTATCACTGACAGCATTATACTTCAGGACAGATCTTGAAACATCTTTTGTTATGATGAATGCCACACCATTCTTCTTCAATTTCTCATTCTCAGCATAGTAGATCACATGGTTGTCTGATTCAAAATGGCCAAAACAGGTCCATTTCAGCTCACTAATGCCTAGAATATAAATCTTTATGCATGCCATTTCATTTTTGACAGCTTCCAATTTTCCTAGATTCATACTTGGTACATTCTATGTTCTGATTATTAATGGATGTTTGCAGCTGTTTCTTTCTCCTCAATTTGAGTCCTACCCCACCAGCACATGGACATCCTGAAAGACTTACTTTATCCATATCCTTAAGGTTGGTTCTACTCTAATGAGGCAGCTCTTTCACAGTCCTATTTTGAGTGCCTTCCAACCCAAGGGGCTAGTCCTCCTGCACTGTGTCGGACAGTGTTTCCAAGCTATTCATAAAGTTACCCAGTAGTGTATCAGACAGTGTTTCTCTACTATTCATGAGGTTTTCCTTGGCCAATTTTTGAGAAGTGGATGGCCTCCTCCTTTTCCTAGTCAGTTTTAGTCTGTAAGCTGCATTGAAACCTGTGCACTCTGTGCAACTCTGCTGGCATTTGAAACAACAGTGGCATAGCCTCAAGCCTCACAGCAATGTACAAGCATCACAGGATGACAAACTGACAAACAAGTTTGTCTCCCTTAGCTGTTGGAAACCTCTGCAGCCTCCTCTTACATTGATTGTAGACTCAAGTAAAATGAAATCCTTGATCACTTCATTCTTTTCTCCATTTATCATGGTGTTGCTTATTGGTCCAGTTGTGAGGAATTTTGCTATTTTAAGTTGAGGTGTAATGCACATTGAAGGCTGTAGTCTTTGAACTTCATCAATAAGCCTTTCAAGTTCTCTTTGCTTTCAGCAAGTAAGGTTGTATCATCTGCATATCACAAGTTGTTAACGATTCTTCCTCCTATCTTGATAGCATGTTCTTATTAATACAATCTAGATTTTCAGGTTATTTGCCCAACATAAGGATACTGTCTCGGCGGTAACCCAAGGAGATGTCACTATGAGTCAGGTCCGACTCAGCGACACATAACAACAACAACAACAAAGACTGAATTAATTATGTTGAAATAATACAACCCTGACACACACCTTTCTTTTCTTTTTTTTTTTAATGCATTTTATTGAAATATAATTTATGCACAGTGAAATACACAAAACTAATGTGACATGAGTCAATGTTTTGTTTTTTTTTGGCAGTGTTCCCTCCCCTCCCCTCCCAACCCTGGCAACCAACAAAGAAATCTTCCCTCCATATATAAACCTTTTCTTGACCCTCCACAACAACAAACTATATTTGTCCTTCTATGATTGACTTATTTCACTCAGCAGTGAAATATTATGCAGTGTTTTGCAGACTCTGCATTATTCTTTACTGCTACATAGCATTCTAGTATGTGTATGTACCATAGTTTGGTCATCCACTCTTCTGCTGATGGGCATGTAGGTTGTTTCCATCTTTTTGCTATTGTTAATAGTGCTGTGATGGACATGAGCATGCATGTATCTGTTTCTATCCTGGCTCTCACCTCTCTAGGATATATACCTAGTAATGGGATTGCTGGATCAAATGGTATCTCCAATTCCAACTTTCTATGGAATCACCATGTTTCTTTCCACAGTGGTTGTGTCACTTCACAGTCACACAAGCAGTGTATGAGAGTCCTAATCTCTCTACATCCCCACCAGCATTTGTTATTTTCTGTCTCATTGAACCTTGCCATCAGTGCTGGGGTGGGATGGTATATCTCACTGTTGTTTTGATTTACATCTCTCTGATGGCCAACGATTCTGAGCATCTTTTCATGTATTACTGGACCACCTGAATATCCTCCTAGGTGAAGTGTCTATTCATGTCTTCTGCCCATTTTTCAGTTGGATTATTAATTCCTTTGGTGTTGAGACGTTGGAGTTTTCCATCAATCTTAGATATAAGACCCTTGCCAGATATGTAATTTATCAGAGAATATGAATTTGTTGCTGTCATTTTTGTCATATGCTTTTTCATTGTGTCAATTTCTTTGTTCCATATAGTTTTCTATGCTGAGCTCATTTTGTTTATGAATCATGTTATCACTTCCTTCATTGCTGTTGTTTTAGTATTTGCTGAATATTTATACTGGTCCTCTTTTTTATTTTGATGTGAAGGTTTATCATGTTTCTTTGAGGTTACCCTGTGATTTATAGTTTTCTTCCCAAGTTTAGAACATTCTATTCTATCTTGTAGTTGTCTTGACTTCCCTACCATCTAGAAGTTCTGTAATGACAGATTTTTTTTCCCTTCTTTTTGGTTTGTAGTTGTCCTCATTTGTCGGTTAGTGTCTCTGGTTCCCTGTTGTAGGGTTATTTACTTTGGAAACTTCTATAGCTGGGTTGGTTTCTGGGCTATATCATCAGTGTGTTAATGGTCAGTTGTTGCTGGCTATTGTTGCTTCTCTGTCCAAAGGGCTCCCTTTAGCATCACTTGTAGGATTGGTTTGGTTTTAACAAATTCCCTTAATTTCTGCTTATCTGGAAATGTCCTAATTTCACCATCATATTTGAGGGACAATTTTTCTGGGTACATAATTCTTGGTTGGAAATTTTTCTCTTTCAGTGTTTTATATATACCACCCCACTGTCTTCTCATCTGCATGGTTTCTGTTGAGAAATCAGAACTTAGTCTTATTGGTTGCCCCTTGTAGGTATCTTTTCATTTTTCCCAAGCTGCTCTCACGAATCTTTCTTTGTCTT
>NW_006922487.1:435807-439838 GCF_000298275.1 Orycteropus afer afer | reverse complement strand
ACATGAACCTTAGGCTTTCTTCATTTTTTCTGATTGATCCCTTTCCAAAGAAGTATTCAGGTATTTGTCTTCAATCTCATTAATTCTGTCTTACATTGCATCAATTATACTCCTTTTTCCTTTCAATGTGTTTTCTATTTCTGACAATTTAGTATTAATCTTCTGGATTTCTATCTGTAGATTTTGTATCATTTCTAATTTTTCATTTATTTTGTCATTTTGTTCTTGCATTTTCTTCCAAAATTTTTCTAGGTTTTTGTCTGTGTTTTCCTTTGTCTCTTCCTCAGTCCTTTGGATATACCTACATATAATTCTTTTGAATTCCTTATCAGGGAGTTCCAATGCTACATCTTCCTCAGGGATATGTTTTGCATCTGTATCTTGGTCCCTTTTTTCTCCTTCTTTATCTTGCTTCTTTGTGTGGACTGTGATTCTCTGTTTTCTCTGAGACATTGTGACATTTTTGTGTTTCTATGTTGGCTTGACTTGCCCACAATTTTTATTTTCTTTCTCTTGTTTGTATGTTACCTATGCAATCAGGATATTATGCTATGCTCCTCTATTCACTAGTTGACAGCACTTATACACTCACCACCTGTTTCCTTTCCTTTGTCAGCCTCTCATATATCCTTGCTGACTCTGGCAAACAGAGCCTGTTCCTAGATCTCTGGAATCTGAATGAGAATGCTATCACTTTAAAATCCAAAATGGTTGCAGCTTGTAAACATTCAAAATGGCTGCACCCTCAGTCACTTTAAATATCCAAAATTGCTACCATTTGTAAACAATCAAAATGGCTGCACCCTCTGGACAGCAGAAAGTCCACAGCTCAGGTTGTCTCTCTCCTTGCTCTTTCCCTTCCTAGTGATAGGCCACCAGAGCTGTTGTCCAGGGAGCCCTTGGTGACTGGTACTGATCTTTAGGTCAATTCTCAAGTCCCAACACCACTTGGAAATATTCAGGCTGTTGATCTCATCAGAGTAGCTAACAGTCTGCAGCTCCAGCCATCTCTGTACTCACTGTGGTTGTTCAGGTTTTTCCACTAGCTGGTGCCTAATCCACTTCTGTATAGATCCTTTCAAAGCTCAGGGTTCCATGATTATCTTCTGTATCTCTGTCAATTGGTTTTTCTTTTCTTTGTTGAAGTTGGTCTGTGTTGCTTGTCTGCTTATTCCTGCATCTTACCAGAAGTCCTCTCCACACACCTCTCTTGATTTTAAACCACATACTAACTCCTTCTTTTTTTTCAAACAACTGCCTCTTACTCTCTGTACAAGTTTTGCATGAGTACAATTAAGTGTTCCATAATTCCTGTTCTTCCCACTGTTACCCTTAATTTTTTATGATCAACAAAATCAAATGACTTTGCATAGTCAATAAAACTCAGGTAGTCATCATTCTGTTGTTTTCTACTTTCAGCCAAGATCCATCTGATGTCAGTAATGATATATCTCATTCCATGATCCCTTTCTGAATCCGATTTTGATTTCTGTAAGTTCCCTGTTGATGTACTGCTGCAAGCATTTTTGAATTTTCTTCAGCAAAATTTTACTTGGCTGTGATATTAATGATATTTTTTTAATAATTTCCACATCCTACTAGATCATCTTTCTTTGAAATGGCACAAATATGGATCACTTCCAATCAGTTAGCCAGTTAGCTGTTTTCCAAATTTCTTGGCATATATGTGTGATTGCTGCCATCACTTCAATCATTTGTTGAAACATCTCAGTTGGTATTCCATTCACACCTGGAGCCTTGTTTTTCTCCAATATCAGTGCAGCTTCTATTTCTTTCTTCATTGCCATTTTTTTTTTTTTTTATCATATACTAACTCCTGAAATGGTTGAACATCAACTAATTCTTTTTGATAAAATGACCCTGTATCCCTTCCATCTTGTTTTGATATTCCCTGAGCTCTTCTATATTTTGCCTGTAGAATCTGTTCTGGTTACCTAGTGCTGTTCTGACAAGACTATACCACAAATGGGATGGCATTAACAAACAGGAGCTTATTCTCTTACACTTTGGAGGCTTTAAGTACAAGTTCAAAGTGCCAGGTTCTAGGGGCTGGGTGAAAGTCCCTCACCTTTGGGTTTCAGCTCTGACTATTGCTCCCAGCCCACTGAATCTAGACGCTTTTCTTCATTCAGGCAGCTACTGTCTGCTGAGGCTAACAAGCCCAAGGTCAACAAATAACATAGCACAGTCCCAATGTTACCCAACCACATGGCAGGCCATTAATTTAAGTCCTTTGAAAGTCCCAAGGTCAGCAGAGCATGGCAGGGTGCTGAACAATGACACAGCCACACACAGGATTCAAGCATGCCATAAGCTAGAGACTATACCCAAGGCTTCTTATATACAGGAAGCAGACCACATACCCAAAGCAGTTACTCAGCTGCTTGTGGTAGATTCCACCATGGAATATATTGCCAGTCTCATCATCGGAAATAACTACCACCAGCTTCCCAGCCAATCAACCAGACCCAGGCAAGTTGACAAATTTAACTACCACAGAATCCTTCAATACTACAACTTGAGGTTTGAATTTTTTCTTCAGTTCTTTTAGTTTGAGAAATGTCAAGCATGTTCTTCCCTTTTGTTTTTCTAACTCCAGGTCTTTGCACATTTCATTATAATACTTTACTTTGTCTTCTTGAGCCACCTTTGAAATCTTCTGTTCAGCTTTTTACTTCTTCATTTCTGCCATTTGCTTTAGCTGCTCTATGTTCAAGAGAAAGTTAATTCTCATATCCTCAAATAATTAATATGGATTAACATATTTTCTTATGGATTCTAAACATTGGGATCATTTCTTTGCAAAATACTCAAGTAAGTTCATTGCTCTTGTCATTTCACTCTTTTTACAGCATGTATTCATGATCATAAATCTTTCATTTTAATGTGGTTGAATATATCAGTCATTTTCTTCAGTGCTAACATTTTTCTATATTGTTTAAAAATTCCTCCTCTACTTTATAATCATAAGTGTATTTCCTTTAAATTATTGTTAATTTTTTGTTACTAGAGACAAGAGGGTTTGGGAGGGAAAATTGCTAGATTGGTAAGAGACTAGTATTGATTTGGGTGAAAGGAAAGCCAATATACCAAAAGTAAGTGACTAAGTCAATAACACCAAGGAAAAGGAAGACATAGAGAGGTGTACAAGAAGTATAGACAACAAAGATAAACACTTTTATGTGCACAATACTGGATTGTTTGTAATAATATAAACATTGATGTATGGGTGTATACATAGGTGGACTGGCTGAATGATCAGGAATGTGTAGGTAAAATGGAATACACCTATGATCATATACAAATTTGGCAGAAGATATTTCTACATATTTGTATGTGCTATAAGAATGTCCGTATATATAATACAGCCAACAGGTGGCAAAGTTATGATAACTTCTTAGCCACAGTCAACCACCCTATGGGAGCAAGATGTTGGGCCCATGGGCTCGGGACCATGGTTATGGATGATATCAGGCTCAATTGGCATAACATACTACACAAAAGCAATGTTCTACATCCTACTTTGGTGAATTGCAACTGGGGTCATAAAAGCTTGTAAGCAGCCATCTAAGATGCAGCAATTGGTCTCTCTTATCCAGAGCAAAGAAAAATGAAGAACACCAAAGACACATGGAAACAATTACTCCAAGGGACTAGTGGACCATGAGAATCTCAGCTAAAGTGACCTTGAGACCAGGAGAACTGGATGATGCCCAGCTACTATTGACGACCACTCTGAAAGGGATCAGTATGGAAGATTCTGGACAGAGTGGGAGAAAAATGTGGAACAAAACACAAAGTCACAAAAAAAGACAATACTTGCTGGTCTTGATAGAGATTTGTGAAATGCAGTCAGCCCCAGGGTTACAGGTGAGGAGAGACAACTCAGGGATGCCTGAAGTAGCAAGCAGGAAGAGCAGGAGAAAGGGGATTAAAAGCCAGGAAGCCAGAGAGAAGAGCAGTCAGCTGAAGGAATTAGGTGAGGAGAGGCAACTCAGGCCCACCCAGAG
>NW_006922487.1:427509-432117 GCF_000298275.1 Orycteropus afer afer | reverse complement strand
GCTTGGTAGGGTGGAGGGTCAACGAAAGAGGGGGAGGCCTTCAACAAGATGGATTGATACAGTGGCTGCGATGATGGGCTCAAGTATAGCAGGGATTGTGAGGCTGGCGCAGGATCGGGCAGTGTTTCTTTCTGCTGTGCATGGGGTCACTATGAGTTGGAAACGACTCTACAGCACTTAACAACAGCAACAACAACAATGCCTTTGGTCACCATTCATGCGTGTAACTGAACTTACTCCCATGGTTTCCAGCCAAAGAGTAGACAGGCTTATAATGTGAACATTTACTACTTAGAATTATCATCCATGGGAAATCAGAGGGACATTATTTTCATTGGGAGATTGCACAGAGGGCAGGGATGCATGAGAGAGAGATACACAGGGAAAACATAAACACAAGGAGGAAGTGGCAAAGAGCTGTTACATTATGGGGATTTCAGTGAATGTGATGAAACAAACTGTGTATGAACTGTTGCATGGAAAAGAAATTTGCTCTGTAAACTTTCACTCAGATCACAATGAAAAAAAAAAAAATCATAGTTTTTCCTTTTGCATTTAAGTAGTCAAAACACCAGGAATTACTTTTTCATATGTTGTGGTGTGTGAATCTTTAGTTATTTTATTATAACTTATTTGTTATATATAGGTCAGTTTTCACATATCAAGTACCCAAACATGAGTTTGGGGTTGTCACAGAGCAAAATGGCAGAGTTTCATTGAAATTAAAAGTAAAATGCTTTTCATGAGAAGCAAGGCAATTTGCAAATTTGGAATCATAGGGTCCAGAAGATTTTGATGTAAGTGACCAAGGAGAAGACAATTCAGGGAGTTTCATAAGAAAATAAAAGGAATTTCTGTAAAAGTACAATGATTGCTTGACATTTATGTAATGACTGCAAAGAACTTCAATAACGATTCAGTGATTGATTGACATTTAGATAATGATTACAAAATTGGATGAGGGACCATCTGATCGATAGGAGATTTCATAGGTTTCTAAAATTTTTTCTTTGAAAAGTTATGAAGTAATTGTTAGTTTGGGTACATCCAGCCTCAAAATAATCACAAGTTCTTCTTTGCACGACTAAAGGGAGAACTTGTATAATTCTCAAGTTTAATTTTAGTAATTACCTGTTCTGAGAATTGTTTCTGGCCCAGATTCCTAAGCAGAAAGAAAAACTCTTAAGCAAACAAAATTGCATTTTTCTTTGATATTATTTACCAAAAATTTTCTTAGGGTACACTGGAGAGTTACAGGAATGAGAGGCTACATTCCTGATGCAGAGGTTACTTTTTATTCAAAATCAAGTTTTAGCCTCAGACATCAGCATAGCCACTACTTCATGTTGGGGGTCGTAAGTTAATTTAAGGTGCTCTTATTCAGGGTACTTTATTCCACTTCATTTCTTTATCTGTCTATCCTGTTGCTGATGCCAAACTTTCTTAATTGGTACACATATAAAAAATATATGGAGATATCTGATTGGCCAAAGTCTTCCATTATCTTCATCTTTAATAGCATCTTGGTCTTTGAATCTCCATATATAGTTTTGGATCAATTTATCAAATGCCACAAAAATAAATCTGTTGATATTCTAATTTGTATTACCTTGTATATATCAGTAATTTTCCTCCCCTAAGCATGATCACATGATCATGCTATTGGAGTATCTTCATGTAGTGTAGACATTTATCATGCATTATAAATGATACTATTTTTTATTTAATTTTATAAGTTCTTGCTGGTATGTAAAAGAATAGTTGTTCTCTCTATATTGATTTTGTTTCTGGTTACCTACCTAACTTCTTATTAATTCTAATAATTTATAAACAGGCTACTGGAGATTTTCTCACACAATGCTATCATCTGTAGTTAGTGAAGATTTTTCATCCCTCCCAATCCTTATGCACCACGTTTCTTCATTTTTCTTTTCTTTGTTGAGTAGCATCACTAGAAACTATTAAATGGACATCAAGACATATTCATATTAATCTCAAAGAGAAATCTTTTAAGATATCATCTGTATAATCTCAATAGAAAGATTTCATTGCTACATGAGTATGATATTTACTGCACAGTTTATTATAAATAACAATTATATGATTAAAGAAGTTCCCTTCCTTTTTCAGTTCACTTCCATTATAAATAAATGTCTTTTCTCTGTCTATTGAGAAACAAATCTAGTAAAGCTTATATATATATATATATACATATATATATATAAGCTTATATGTATATATATATACATATAAAGAGAAATTTATCTTAAGAAAATGGCTCACATACTTATAGAAGCTGGCAAGTCCAAAGTTCTCGTATCAAACATCAAGCTGGAGGCTTTTCCCAACT
Organism: Orycteropus afer afer; assembly: GCF_000298275.1. Taxonomy (NCBI): domain Eukaryota; kingdom Metazoa; phylum Chordata; class Mammalia; order Tubulidentata; family Orycteropodidae; genus Orycteropus; species Orycteropus afer. The sequence continues at coordinate 429,767 of NW_006922487.1, read as the reverse complement.
CACACAGCTGCAGGGGCTGAGGAGCTCAAGGTTGGCAGGCAGTGTATTGGCTGTTGAATCCAATGAATGATGAATCCAAGATCTCTAGGCCAAATGCTGGATTGTTCACTCACAGACAGTTGTAGGCAGCACAACAAAGAGAATTCTGAAAAGGAGATAAGGAAAACAATAACGTTTACAATAGCTACCAAAAAGGAAAAAAAAAAAAAAAAAATTAGGAATAAACCTAACCAGAGAATCAAAGGATTTATACAAAGAAAACTACAAAACTCTACTGCACAAAATCATGAGAGACCTACATAAATGGAAGAATACACCTTTCTCATGTATAGGAAGACTTAACATTGTGAGAATGTCAATAATAACCCAAGTGATAAGATATAATACAATAAGATGTAACACAACACTGACCCAGATTCCATCAACATTCTTTAAAGAAATGGAAAAACTAATCACTGACTTTATATGGCAAGGAAAGAGAACACAGATAAGCAAAGCACTATTGAAGAAGAACAAAGTAGAGGAGTTCCAGCAAGATGGTGGAATAGTCAGACAAGCTGCATAGACACTCTGCAACAAAACAATGAGAAACCAATTGAAACTGATACAGAAGATGATCTTGGGACCCTGATCTTTGAAGGGAAGGGTGAAAACGTTGGTTAAATACCAACTAGTAGAAGAACCTGAATGAAACAGTTAGTAAGGAGAAAAATGGAACAGTGGACTGCTGGCTGTCTTGAGGGTACAACCATTTTGAATATTTCCTGGCAGCAACCTGAGAATTAGCTCTGCTCACCAAGGAATGCATGGGCAAAGACTGTATGTGTGCCTGACAACCAGAAAGGAAAACAGCAAAGAAGGAGAAAAACAGGCTGAGGACTGCCAGTGACTGTCCTGAGGGAGCAGCCATTTTGAGTATATACAAGTAGTGTTGTTACCAGGACAGCCACTTATGAATAAGCTCTGCTTACCCAGGACAGCACAGGAAACTGCACTGGAGACATTGTTGCAATAGTCCCCTTGTTACTCATATACTCCACACCCTTTGGTGAATAAAGGTGTGGTCATTCCCTGTCTTCACCTACCTTCTTGACAAGCATCAATTCCAACCCAGTCTGTACATTGATAGATACTGGGTGCCATGCCTCACACCGCACAGTTTTATTTTAGTTTGTTTTTAGATTTTTCTCTTTATTTTCCTCCTTCATTTTTTTCTTATTCTCTCTTCCCATACCTGTTCCTTCTTTCCTCCCTTCCTTCCTCCCTCCCTCCCTCCCTCCTTCCCTTTCTTTCTTTCTTTCTTTTTCTTTCCTTTTCCTGGTTCACTTTTTTGGGGGCATTCTTCCCATCCTTTGTTTTTCTCTCTGTGGTTTTCCCATTTTTTTATTTACTATTCTCTTAACTTTGTCTTTTCCCTCATTCCTTCATCCCCAGATACTATGGCTTTTTCTCTCTCTTTGTCTCATTATCTTTCTTTTATCATCTTTTATCTTTTCATATATTTTGAAAGTCATTTCTTCTCATTTATTGCATTTGTTTTCTTTACATGTGTATGTGTATGTGATTGTTCCTGCTTGTTTATGTGACTTAAGTGTTTTATTCTCTCTCTCTCTTTTTTTTTTTTTTTTGGTGTTTTTCTCTCTTTTTTTCTGAGTGGGAGATAGCAACTGTTCCTATTCAACCCAACCAAACCTGTACTTTCAGCAGCCCCACATACTGAGTGAGGATCACCACTTGCTTTTGTATCAAGTTACCAATGATAGATGGCTGTAAGTAACAACCCATCTCACCCTTAACTGATCTTTATGAGCAGATAACAGATATTTGTGTACATGTTCTCATTCTCTATCACATTCACCAGGAGACAAATGGTGAGTGCCTAAATGTTAATAGTTAGTGAATAGAGGATCACAATACCCTGCTCACACAGATATATCAAAACAAAATAAATGAAAAAGAAATCTCGAGTGAATCACACCAAAATATAACCACAATTTAAACAAAAATACAACAACGCCACAATATTTCAGAGACAGCAGACTATCACAGTCCACATAAAAATGCAAGATAAAGTAGTAGAAACAAGGGACCAGGATACAAACCCAGAAAAAATCCCTGAGAAAGAAGCAGCATTGGAACTCCCTGATAAGTAATTAAAAAGAATTATATTTGGATACCTTGAATGGATTGAGAGATCAATCAAGGAAAACACTGACAAGGAAATCACCAACAAAACTAAGGAAAACACAGACAAAACT
>NW_006922487.1:416035-427409 GCF_000298275.1 Orycteropus afer afer | reverse complement strand
TGAATGAAATATTGAAACCTAAAAAAAAAAAAAAAAAAGAAAGAGGAAAACAATACAAAAACAAATTGACAAAATAAACAAACAAGCAAAAGAAGATTTAAAAAACAAAAAGTAAAAATCTAGAAGTTTACTACTAAGATTCCAGACATAGATTACATATTCAATGGCCAATGAGGTAGAAAAGAATCAATGGAAGACAGAATAAATGAGATTGAAGAAAAATACCTCAATGCTACTTTGTTCAGGGAGCAATCAGACAAAAGATCACAACAAAATGAAGGAAGTATAAGATTCATGTGGGATACCATCAAGACAACTTACATGTAATTGGAATTCCAGAACAGGAAAAGATAGATAAAATCATAACAACAATTGTCAAAGATTTGTTGGAAGAGAATTTCTCTAATATAATGAAAATGAGAATATGTCCATTTAAGAAGTTCAACAAACTCCAAACAGGATAGATTCCAAAAGACAATTCCCAAGACGTATCACCATCAAACTCACTAAAACAAAAAACAAAGAAAGAATCCTGAAAGCAGCAAGGGGGAAAATGACAAGTTACCTAAAAAGGGAAGCCTAAAAGACTAAGCTTTGATTTCTCAGCAGAAACCATGCAGGTGACAAGGCAATGGAATAATAAATAAAACCCTGAAAGGAAAACAAAAAATTCCAAACAAGAATTTTATACCTAAAAAAATTGTCCCTTAAATATGAGGGTGAAATTGGAGATTTCTAAATAAGTAGAAATTAAGATATTTTGTTAAAACAAGAACAACCTTACAAAAGATGCTAATGGGAGTCCTTTGAACAGAGAACCAACAACAGCAAACAACATCTGATGATTAACACACATGACGACATAATCCAGAAACCAACCAAGTTATAGAATTATCCAAAGTAAAATCAGCTTACAAGCCTGTAAACAGAGAACTAGAGACATCAATTGGTAAATAAGGACAACTACAAACCAAAAAGAGGGGAAAAAATAGTGTAGTTGGAAAACTTCTAAATGGTAAGGAAATCAAGAGATTTGCAAGTCAGAACAGACTGTTTTAAACTTGGGAAGAAAATAATAAATCAGGGAGTAACCTCAAAGGAAAATTATAAACTTTCACATCAAGATTAAAAAAGAGGACAAGCACAAATATTTAGCCAATACTAAAACAAGAGCAATGAAGGAGATGACAACACATTTCATAAACAAAATGAGCTCAGTATAAAAAATTACAAAGAACAAAAAAATTAGCAACCCCATGAAAAAACCCATAAACAAAATGACACAGTAAATTCATATTTATTGATAATTACCCTAAATGTAACTGGATTAAATGCACCACTCAAGAGACAGAGAGCTGGAGATTAGAAAAGAACACATGACACATCAATATGCTGTCTACAAGAGACTCATCTTAGACACAAAGACAAAAATAGACTGAAAATCAGAGGTAGGAAAAGATATACCAAGCAAAGGACAACCGAAAAAAGCAAGAGTAGGAATGTTAATTTCTGCTAAAATAGGCTTTAAGACAAAAACCACCATAATAGACAAGGAAGGACATTATGTAATGATTAAAGGATTAATTGAACAAGAGGACAAAACAATAAATATCTATGCACCCAATTAAAGAGCCCCAAGATACATAAGTTGGACTTTAACAGAATTGAAAAGACAAAGAGATGACTCCACAGTCATAGTTGGAGACTTTCATACACCACTTTCAATGAAAGATAGACTATCTAGACAGAAACTAAACAAAGATGTAGAACTAAACAATACTATCAAACAATTTGACTTTTTTTTAATTGTGATTTAAGTGAAAGTTTACAGAGCAAATTCAGTCTCCATTCAGCAGTTCACACAAACTTTGTCTCATGACATTGACTATAATTTACCACAATGCAACAACTCCCCTCCTACTTCTTCCCCATAGTCCTCTTCCTTGTTTCCTTCCTTCCATGCATTCCTGCTCCCTGAGCTATGTCCCTGTGCATACACAACCCTTCTGTTCTCTCATGATTGCTCTCTCCAAGGAAAGTATCTACCTAGTGTAAATGTTCATCTCATATACCTGTCTTGAACCCAGGTGTGGATTCAATTCTAGACCTGAAGGGCAGCCAGGGGCAATAGTCTCAGTGGTTTCACCAGGCTCTATCAGACTGGTAAACCTGATCCCACCCTTTTTTTTTTCTCAAGTGATTCTGAGTTTTGTCCCTCATTGTTCTCCCAGTCAATCCAGGATCTCCTACATAGATTTCCCTCTGAGTGGTTGATGGTGGTAGCTGGGTACCATCTACTTCTTCTGATCTCATAGTTGTATAGGCTGAGGATTGCATGGTGTACCAGTCACTTGGACCAATTATAACCATGAATCTTTTATTTTCTTCATTCTTCTTTGCTCTGAATGAGGAGAGACCCATCACTGCATCTAGGTGGCTGCTGGCAAGCTTTTAAGATCCCAGTCATCACTCACCAAAGTAGCAGGTGGAAAAATGTTTTTTTGTAGTTTGTTATGGCAATTGATCTTGATGTCCCCTGCAACTATGGTCCCAAGCCCACAGATCCAATTACTTGCTCACTCTGGGTAGCTGTCTGTGCCCAAGAAGTGACTACTATCTTGTCCCTTGTCAGTTCTACCACATACCTGGGAATTCTTACAGAACATACAAATACACTTGTAGAAACATTGTCTGCCAACCCTGGTTTGGGGCACATGCCACCCTGCAAAGGCATACCTAATAATTCAGCCTTTCCACCCATCTATCCACCCGTATAGCCATGTTTACCTCCATTGACAACACAATACTGTATGTACAAAAGGATTCATCTTTGTCAACCAACTTGACCTTATAGACATCTACAGAGCACTCCACCCAACAACAGCAAAATATATATTCTTTTCCAGCACACAAGAAACTTTCTCCAGGATTGAACATATGTTAGGCCACAAAGAAAGCCTCAATAAATTTAAAGTCACTGAAATACTGCAAAGCATCTTCACAGATCATAATGCAATAAAATTAGAAATCAACACTAGGAAGATCAATGGGAACAGCACAAATGTATGGAAACAGAATAAAACCCTCCTTAAAAATGACTGGGTAATAGAAAGAAAAATAAAAAAGAAATTAAAAAATTCCTTGATTGAAAGGAGAATGAAAACAGAACATACCAAAATCTTTGGGACAAAGCAAAAGCAGTACTCAGAGGGCAATTTATAGCAATAAGTGCACATATCAAAAAGGAAGAAACAGCCAAAAGCAATACCTAAATCCAACATCTTCAATAATTGGAAAAAGGCAGCAAACAAAAAAGAAAAGGAAAGAAAAAGAAAAAGCCTATAGTTATGAGAAGAAAAGAAATAATAAAGATTTGAGCAGAAATTAAAGAAATATTATATAGATAGATAAAAAATATATAGAAAAATAATAGAAAAATAAGCAAGACTAGAAGTTGGCTCTTTGAAAAGATTAATAAAATTGACAAATCACTGGCAAACTTAACAAGGGAAAAGAAGGAGAGGATGCAAACCACAAGAATAAGAAATGAAAAGGGGTGATCTCACAACTGAAACAACAGAAATAAAAATAATAATATCAGAGTACTATGAAGATCTGTACTCTAGAATTTGAAAACCTAGAAGAAATGGACAGATTTCTAGAAATACACTACTTACCAAAAATAACACAGACAGAAGTAGAAAACTTGAACAGACCCATAAAAAAAGAAGAAATTGAACAAGCCATAAAAAAATTACCAACAAAAAAATCCTGGCACAGATGGTTTCTATCAATCATTCAATGAAGACATTGGTCTTACTCAAACTATTCTGGGATATAGATATGATGGACTCTTCCCAAATTCATTTCATAAAGCAAGCATAAGCCTGATACTAAAACCAGGCAAAGATACTACTAGAAAGGAAAACATCAGACCAATTATCCCTCATGAATATAGATGCAAATATCTTCCACAAAATCCTAGGTAATAGATTTCAACAACATCAAAAAAATAATAAATCATGACAAAGTGGGATTCATGCCAGATATGCAAGGAAGGTTCAACATTGGAAAAACAATCAATATAATTTATTATATAAGTAAAATAAAGGAAAAGAATCACATGATCATATCGATAGATGCAGAAAAGGCATTTGATGAAATCCAATACCCAATCCTGATAAAAACTCACAGAAAAATAAGAATAGAAAGGACATTCCTCAAAATAATACATGGCATATATGCAAAACCAACAGCCAACATTATTCTTAATGGAGAGAGAATGAAACCATTCTACCTTGGAATGGGAACCAGACAAGGATGCCATCTATCGCCACTTCTACTCAACATTGTATTGGAAGTCTTAGCCAGAGCAAGAAGACAAGAAAGGGAAATGAAAGGCATCCAAATTGGTAAGGAAGAAGTCAGACCATTCCTTTTTGCTTATGATGTCATCTTATATGGAGAAAACCCAAGAGACTCAGGAAGAAAACTACTGAAACTTATTGAAAGATTTAGCATACTGGCAAGATACAAGATCAACATCTAAAAATCAGTTGGATTCCTCTACACCAGCAAAGAGGTCTCTGAAGAAGAAATAAGGAAATCAATATCATTTATAATAACTACCAAATAATAATAATAAGAAGAAGAGACCTGGGAATAAATCATACCAGGAACACAAAAGACCTACAACACTACTTCAAGAAGCTATAAGAGATCTACACAAATGGAAGAGCATACCATGCTCATGAAATGAAGATTGAACATTGTGAAAATGTCAATGCTACCCAAAGTAATGTATACATTCAATGTAACCTTGATGCAAATTCTATCAACCTTCTTTGTTGTTGTTGTTGTTGTTAAGTGCCGTCGAGTTGTTTCTGACTCATAGCGACCCCATGCACAGCAGAACGAAACACTGCCAGATCCTGTGCCAGCCCCACAATCCCGGCTGTACTTGAGCCCATCATTGCAGCCACTGTATCAATCCATCTTGTTGAAGGCCTCCCCCTCTTTTGTCGACCCTCCACCCTACCAAGCATGACATCCTTCTCCAGGGAATGGTCCCTTCTTACAACATGACCAAAATAGGTGAGACGAAGTCTGGCTATTCTTGCTTCCAAGGAACATTCTGGCTGCACTTCCTCCAGGACAGATCTGTTAGTTCTTTTATCAGTTCACTGTACTTTCAGCATTCTTCGCCAGCACCACAACTCAAAAGCATCAACTCTTCTTCACTCTTCCTTATTCATTGTCCAGCACTCACAAGCATATGAGACGACTGGAAATATCATGGCTTGTGTCAGGAGCACTCAACCTTCTTTAAAGACAAGGAAAAACAAATTACTAATTTTATATGGAAAAAAAAGAGATCTCGGATAAACAAAGCACCACTGAAGAAGAACAAAGTTGGAAGTCTCACACTCCCAGATCTCAAAACCTTCTATACAGCCTTCTATACAGTTATCAAAAAAGCTTGATATTTGTTGTTCTGGTTACTAGTACCGCTCTGAGAAGAATATACCACAAATGGGAATGGCCTTAACAAACAGTTTATTCTTACAATTTGGAGACTTTAAGTCCAAGTTCAAGGTGCCAGGCTCTAGGGGCTGGGTGAAAACCCCTCAACCTTGGAGTCCAGCTCTGCCTCCTGCTCCTGGCCCACTGGAGCTAGAGGTGTTTCTTCACTCAGACAACTACTAGCTGCTGAGACTGAGAAGCCCTAAGGTTGGCAAGTAAAAAGGCACAGTCCCAATGTTACTAAACCACAAGGCAGGCCATTAACTTAAGTCCATTAACTTAGTTGCTGAGGTTGGCAGAGCATAGCAGCCTGCTGAACAACAGCATGGCTACATGCAGGATCCAAGCATGACATAGGCTAGAGACCATTCTCAAAGCTTCTCCTTATATACAGGAAGCAGACCACATACCCAAAGGCAGCTACTCTGCTGCTCACAGTAGATTCCACCATGGCGTTGATTACCAGTCCCATCATGGGGAATACTACATCCAGCTGACCACCCACTCAACCAGGCCTAGCCAAGTTGACACACAAACCTAACCATCATATTGGTACAATGCCAGACACATACACCAGTGGAACAGAATTGAGAACGCAGAAATAGATCCATTGACCTACGGTTAACTGATCTTTGACAAAGGACGAAATTCCACTAAGTAGGGGAAGGGGTAGGTAGTCTCTTTCACAAATTGTTCTGGCAAAATGGGTAACCAATTGCAGAAAAATGAAACAAGACCTGTACCTCACACCATACACAAAAATGAACCTTAGACGGATCAAATACTTAAATGTGAAACCTAAAACTGTAAAGTTCATCAAAGAAAAAATAGGGGCCAACTTAGGGGTCCCAATTTATGAAAGAAATAGACTATCAAACATGACCCACGATGCACAAACAGCAGAAGATAAACTAGATGATTGAGACCTTTTAAAAATTAAATTATTATGTACATCAAAAGACTTCTCCAAGAAAGCAAAAATAGAACCTACAGAATAGGAAAAAATATCAGCAATGACATATCTAACAAAGGACTTATCTCTAAAATTTATAGGAATCTCCAACACTTCAACATCAGAAAGAAAACAACCCAATAAAAAAAGGGCAGAAGATACGAATAGACATTTCATCAAAGAAGATATTTAGGCAGCAAATAGATGCACAGATAATGGTTCGCAACTATCGGCCATTAGAGAGATGTAAATTAAAACAATCATGAGATACAAATTCACCCTAGTATTAATAGCAAAGTTAAACAAGACAGAAATAACAAATGCTGGAGAGGATGTGAGAGATTCAGACTCTCATACCCTGCTGGTGGGACTATAAAATGATACAACCACTGTGGGAATTGGTATGGCATTTTCTTAAAAAGTTGGAAATACAAATCTCATTTGATCTAGCAATACCATTTCTAGGTACATATCCTAAAGAAGTGACAAGCTGGACACAAATAGATATGTGCACACTCATGTTCATCAAAGAGCTATTCACAATAGCAAAGAGATGGAAACAACCTAAGTGCCCACCCATCAACGAAGGAATGGATAAACAAATTGTGGTATTACATACATTGGAATATTATGCAACCATAAAGAATAATGTAGAATCTGCAAAACATCACATCACGTGGATGAACTTGGAAGACATTATGCTGAGTGAAATAAGTAGATCACAGAAGAACAAATATTGTATTAGTCAACTATTGCAAAAAGTCAAGGAAAGGTTTACACATGGAAGGCAGATTTCTTTGTTGATTACCAAGGATGTGAAGGGAAGGGTGGAAAATTCCTATATAGGTTGTAAATAAATACAAACACACACGTACACACACAAATCGCTACACATAGAAAAAACAAGGATCATTTGTGGTTACCAGTGGTAGGAGGGAGTGGGAAAGGGGAAGCCTTTGTTTGCTGAGCATTGAGTTTTTGCTAATGGTGGTGGAATATTTTGGAAAAGGATAGCAATAATGGTGGCACTACATGGAAAATGTCAAGTCCCTGAGCTGTAAGTGGGGAAGGTGTTATTCTGGAAAATATCTATTTCAGTAAAGGGAAAGGGTACGTTTTCATTGCAATAAAAGTAAAAAATATAGTAATAATTAATTAAAAAAAGGAAGAAATAAGAGCTGAGACATGAATATATATACGTACATCCATGTTTATTGCAGCATTACTCATAAAACAAAGAGAAGGAAACAACCTAAGTGGCCATCAGTGGATGAATGGATAAATAAACCATGAAACATACGCAGAATAGAATAGTAAGCAAAATTCAAGAATAAGGAAGAATCCATGAAATATCTCATAATGTGGATAACTTGGAGGACATTATCTTGAGTGTAGTAAGCCAATCAAAAAAAGAACAAATAGTGTATGAGTCCTTTGTTATTAAAGTCAAGTAGTAGTTTATACATAGAAAGAAAAACATCCTTGGATGGGTACTAAGGATGGGAGGTGAAGGAGGGAAAATCATAAGTAGATAGCAACAACAACAACAAAAAATCACTGTTGTCAAATTGGATCTGTCTCATGATAGCTCCTCCTTGGGTTTCCAAGGTGGTATCACTACAGAAATAGATTGACCAATCTTCCTTCTGAGGAGTGGCTGGTGGGTTTGAACTGCCAACCTTCTTGTTAGCAGTCAAATGCCTTAGGCACTATGCCACTAGAGCTCCAACAAGACAACAACCCCTCCCCAATAAAATAAAATAAAATCTCTGCCACTGAGTGGATTTCAACTCATAGCAACCCTCACAGAGTTTACTAGGCTGTCAATCTTTACAGAAGCAGACTGCCTCAACATTCTTCTGCAGAGCAGCTGGTGAGTTTGAACCACCAACCTTTTGGTTAGCAGCCAAATGTTTTTACCACTACTCCATCAGACTTCCTTAACTAGTTAACAGATACCCATTAATTTCAATAAAGGGAAAGGCAATATACAATAAGAGGATGATCAGCACACTATCACTAAGGCAAAGGAAGACTCTGAGAGGTGTACAAAGTTACTGACAACAAGGGAAACTCTGTTACACACACAATCATGTTATATCAGTAATAACAAACAATAATGTACAAATAGATATAGGCAGACAGTCAAGATGAACAAGTATTGGTAGGTGAATGGTACTACACCCATGACCACATTTAGGTTTGACAGAGGATATTTATACATACAAAATTTTATGCACTATAAATATATCCAGGTATGCATTAGAGCAATCAGGGGCAAGGTTATGAAAACTTTTTAGCCATAACCAAATACTTTGATGTAATAAATATTAGGCTTCTGGGCTTAGGAACACAGTCTCCTGGGAAAGCGAGCTCAGTTAGCATAACATAGTTTGCAAAGACAATGCTATACATCCTATTGTGGTGAGCAGTGACTGGGGTCTTAGAATGCAGTGAGTGGCCACATAAGATGCAACTATTCATCTCTCTCTATCCAAAGTAAACCAGAGTGAAGACCATCAAAGACACATGGGAAAAAATAGGCCAAAAGACCAATGGACCATGAGAACCTCAACTTCCTTGATCCTGAGACCAGAAGAACCAAAGAGTTTCCAGTTACCATTACTGATCACTATGAAAAGGTTCACAACAGGAAATCCTATATAGAGTTCAAGAAAATGTGAAAAGAAACCCTCAAAGTCATAAAAAAGGTCCAGCCTTACTTGTCTGTTAGAGCCTGGTGGTACCCCCAAGAATGTGGCCTTCAGTGCTGGAACTGACCTCGTCCCAGTGCCTCAACTTTCAGCCAAGCAATTGACAAGCTTATAAGGTAAACAATAATACTAGAAGTGTACACAGGAGCTCTGGTAGTGTAGTGCCTAAGGCATTTGACTACTAACCAAAAGGCTGGCCGCTCAAATCCACCAGCCACTCCTTGGAAGGAAGGTTGGGCAATCTACTTCTGCAGTGATACTGCCTTGGAAACCCAAGGAGGGGTCACTATGAGTCGGTCCAACTCGAGGGCACATAACAACAACAACAAAATAAGTGTACACCCTCAGAACAATTGGCCATATAAAATCAAAAGAGCAACTCTTGACCAAGGATAAAGCTCAGAAGGTAGGAAGGGACAGAAAAGTCAAATGGAAATGGGATACACGGGGAGGAGGTGACAAGAGTACTATTACATTGTGGATTTAATGTGCATGGATTACTGAATGAATTAATTAGCTCTGTAAACTTTCACTCAGATCACAATTAAAAAAACAAAACAACAAAAAAAAAAAAAACAGCCATTGAAAACCCTATGGAACTATGGACACATAGTATATTAACACATGGAGTTAATATGCACTGGAGTTGATGGCAAGTTGTTTATCACATAGTTTATTTTTTTAATATTTACATCTGAGCATTATAATTTTTGAGCTATTGAAAATAATAACATAATTTTAACATTGATATTCGCATGTTCATTGCTATTTTGAGAAATAGAATTTAATATTGTATGTTTATCCTGTATCCAGTGATTTCACCAAATTCACATTAATTTTAGGAGGGTTTTTCTTTTTATTTCCTTTGAAGATTTCTTGGTATTTTCCAAGTAGACACTCATTTTGTGGGAAATAGGAGCACTTTCATTTGTTCACTCCGTGGTCTACATTCATTTCATTTTATTTTATTGCCTTATTAAACTTGTTAGAGCTTCCAGCACCATGTTGAATAAGTGTAGTGAGAATAAGCTTCCTTACCTTACTCCTGATTTAGGCGGAAAGCATTCAGTCTTTCATCATTAAGTCTGATGTTAGCTGTGAAAGTCTGTAGATAATCTTAATGAAGTTGAGGAAGTTAGTCTCTATTCCAATTTTTCTCAGTGATATTATGAATGAGTGACAAATGCCTCTTCTGCATAAATTGATATAATCACATAATTTTTTTTCTTTATCCTATTAACATGCCAAACTATATTGATTAATTTTTGAGTATTGATCAATTTTATATTCCTGGAATAAATTTGATTTAGTCAAGTTTTAAAATTATTTTTCACATAGTGGTGAATTCTATTGGCTAAAATTTTGTTAAGGATCTGCATCTACGTTCATTAAGGATAATATATGTAGCTTTTTTTTTTTTTCCAGAATACTCTCTTTGTATGGTTTTGATATCAGATTAATATTATCTTCAGAAAATTAACTGGGAAATATACCATCCTTTAATAATTTTTCAGAGATGTTGTCATATAATTGGTTTTAAATCTGTAAATATTTGGTAGAATTCTTCAGTGAAACTCTCTGATCTTGGATATTTCTTTTTTGGGAGTTTTTGAATTATAATTTAATTTTTATTAATAGAATTAAGGATATTAAAAATAAAAATTTAAAATATGTTTGGGGAAAAAAGAAAAGAAAGAGATGAAAAATCAAAAGACAAAACATAAAACAAAAATAAATGGCTACCATACAATAATTACAGTAATTTAAATGATCTTTAAATATACAAATTTAAAGACAGAAATGTGCTTTGCAAAAAAGTATATATAAAGTATGTTGGGTTGCTATGAGTCAACATCAACTTGATGGTGCCTGACAGCAACAACAAATATATTATATGTGTGTGTGTGTGTGTGTGTGTGTGTGTGTCTAAATATATATAGTTGTTGTTATGTGCCATCAAGTCGGACCCGACTCATAGCACTATAAATATATCCAGGTATACATTAGAGCAATCCAGGTAATGTATACCTGGATATATTTATATCCATATATATGTATTCTGTTAAATCCTGGAGCCCTGTTTCTCACCAATTCCCTCAGCACAGTTTTGACCTGTTACCTCAATATCATTGGCTTTTGAACATATGCCACATCCCAAAATGGATGAAGGTCTACCAGTTCTTTT
>NW_006922487.1:413852-414786 GCF_000298275.1 Orycteropus afer afer | reverse complement strand
TAATACAATATTTGTCCTTTTGTGACTGACTTATTTCGCTCAGCATAATGTCCTCCAAGTTCATCCACGTTATGCGGTGTTTTGCAGATTCCACACCATTCCCCAGCGTTGCATAGTATTCCATTGTGTGAATGCACCAAAGTTTGGTCATCCATTCCCCAGTTGCTGGACATCTAGGCTGTCTCCAAGTTTTGGCTATTGTAAACAGTGCTGCGATGAACATCAGCGCGCACATATCTGTTCTTGTCATGGCCCTCACCTCTCCAGGGTATACACCCAGTAATGGGATGGCTGGGTCAAATGGCATTTGTATTTCCAACTTTTTAAGGACTCGCCATACTGCTCTCCACAATGGCTGCACCACTCCACAGTCCCACCAGCAGTGCACGAGAGTCCCAATCTCTCCACAACCTCGCCAGCATTTGTCACCTTCTGTCTTGCTGAACTCTGACACCAGTGCTGGAGAAAGACAGTATCTCACTGTTGTTTTGATCTGCATCTCTCCAATAGCTAATGATCATGAGCATCCCCTCACATGTTTGTTGGCAACTTGAACATCCTCCTTGGTGAAGTGTCCACTCATGTCCTCCGCCCATCTTTTAATTGGATTGTCTGTCTCCTTGTCATTGAGGTGTTGGAGTGTTCCACAAATTCTAGAGATAAGTCCCTTGTCAGACACGCTATCACCAAATATTTTTTCCCAATCTGTAGGTTCTCTCCTGACTCCCTTGGAGAAATCCTTGGAAGCACATAAAAATTTAATTTTTAGAAGGTCGCAATCATCTGGCCTCTCTTCTGCTGTTGGTGCATTTTGAATTATGCTTGGTAGTCCATTTATACCAAATATTAGGGCCCTTAAGTTTGACCCCAAATTTTCTTTGAGAAACTGTATAGTTCTAGGTTTCACATTTAAGTCTTTGATCCATCTGGAGTT
>NW_006922487.1:395738-397050 GCF_000298275.1 Orycteropus afer afer | reverse complement strand
CCAGCAAAAGTCCACAGCTCAGCCCACCCTTCTCCTCACCTTCCCTGCTTTTTCCCCAGCCACGGTGCACAGTCCGCACAGTCCCTGGCTGGCAGGGTGATTTTTAGGTTAATTCTTAGGTCCTACCACCAGTCGCTTATCTCTGAGCCACCTGTATTGTTAGGGTCACTCAGTTCTTTGTCAGACTGCAGCTCCATAGGTCTCCTTTTTTTTTGGTATTTTCACGCAAATTCTTCTGCTAGTAGGGGTTTAGTCCAATTCTGCATCCTTTCCTTCAAGGCTCAGGGGTCCAAGATTATCTTCTGTGTCTGTGTTAATTGGTTTCCCTTTTCTTTGTTGAAGAGGGTCTGTGCAATCCTTCTGCCTAGTCCGCCATCTTGCCCCGCCTCTCATCATTAAATATTTTACACATAGAATCTTTTAGTACTGCAATTCGAGGCTTAATTTTTTTCCTCGCTTCTTTCAGCTTGAGAAATGCCAAGCACGTTCTTCCCGTTTGGTTTTCTAACTCCAGGTCTTTGCACATTTCATTATAGCTTTGGCTTTTTCTGCTCGAGCTGCTCTTTGAAATGTTTGGTTCAGCTCTTTAAGCTTGTCATTTCTTCCATTTGCCTTAGCTATTCTTTGCTCAAGAGCAAGTTTCAGAGTCTCTTCTGACATCCATTTTGGTCTTTTATTTCTTTCTCATATTTTTAATTACCTCTTGCTTTCTTCATGGATGATGCTCTTGATATCATCCAAAAATTCTTCTGGTTTTGGTCATTGGTGTTTAATGTATCAAATGTATTCTTTAGATGGTCTCTAAAGTCAGGAGGCATATATTCAAGATCATATTTTTGGTCTTGTGGACTTGTTTTAATTGTCTTCAACTTCAAGTTGAACTTGTGTATGAGCAGTTGATGGTCTGTTCCACAATCAGCTACTGGCCTAGTTTTGACTGAAGATATTGAGCTTTTCCATTGCTTCTTACCACAGATGTAGTCAATATGATTCCTGTGTACTCCATCTGATGAAGTCCACATGTATAGCCACTGTTTGTGTTGTTGAAAAAAGTTATTCTCCATGAATAAGTCATTGGTCTTGCAAAATTCTATCATGCAATCTCCCATGTTATTTCTGTCACCAAAGCCAAATTTTCCAACTATCGTGTTTCTTCTTTGTTTCCAACTTTTGCATTCCAATCACCAATGATAAGCAATACATCTTGATTGCATGTTTGGTTAATCTCAGACTCTAGAAGTTGATAAGAATCTTCAATTTCCTCATCTTTAGCTTTGATGGTTGGTGCATAAATTTGAATAATAGTCTTATT
>NW_006922487.1:372221-395632 GCF_000298275.1 Orycteropus afer afer | reverse complement strand
CATTGTACTTCAGGACATATCTTGAAATATCTTTTGTGATGATGAATGTCACACCATTCCTCTTCAATTTGTCATTCCCAGCAGAGTAAATTATATGGTTGTCTTATTCAAAATGGCCAAAACCAATCCATTTCAGCTCACTAATGCCTAGGATATCAATATGTAAGCTTTCCATTTCATTTTTGACAACTTCCAATTTTCCTAGATTTTTACTTTGTACATTCCATGTTCCAATTTTTAAAGGATGTTTGCAACTGTTTCTCCTCAATTTGAGTCATGTCGTGTCAGCACATGTTGTTGTTATGCACCATGGAGTTGGACCCAACTCATAGCCACCCCTCCTTGGATTTCTGAGGCAGTATCACTACAGAAGTAGATTGCCCCATCCTCCTTCCAAGGAGTGGCCGGTGCGTTTGAACCACCGGCATTCTGATTAGCAGTCAGGTGCGTTAGTCACTACGCTACAAGAGCTCCCATGTCAGCACATGCAGGTCCTGAAAAACTTACTTTATTCATATCATTAAGGTTGGTTCTACTCTGAGACAGCTCTTTCCAGTCCTGCTTTGAGTGCCTTCCAACCCAATGACTAGTCTTCCTGCACTGTGTTGGACAACGTTTCCAAGCTATTCATAAAGTTGCCCAGTAATGTGTTAGACGGTGTTTTTCTGCTATTCATAAGGTTTTCTCTGGCCACTTTTTTGGGAAGTGGATGGCCTCCTCCTTCTTAGTCTGTCTTAGTCTGTAAGCTGCATTGAAACCTGTGCACCATGTGCAACTCTGCTGGTGTCTGAAACACCAGTGGCATAGCCTCAAGCCTCACAGCAATGTACAAGTGTCACAGGATGACAAACTGACAGACAAGTTTGTCTCCCTTAGCTGCTGGAAACCTCTGCAACCTCATCTTACCTCATTCCTACCTGAAACCTGCCACTCTGTGGTCCCCAGCTGTTCCTGGCCCTTCCCTTTCCAGGCTCTAAGGGGCTTGGTGCCTGCTTTGCCTCCTGCCTCTTTTACCTGCATATCCTGTCACTCGTGAGGTCTCCAAAGGCACTCCTCATCCCTCCCTTTCCTAGATCTAGGGGGCTTGGGGCTAGCTTTGCTTCCTGCTCCTTTTAACCTGGATATCCTGCCACTCCTGGGTCCCCAAAGGTGCTCCTGGTCCCTCCTTTTCCTGGGTCTAGGGGGTTTGGAGACAGCAAATAAACAGATATAGCAGAGCAGATAGATGGATATTCATGAAATGTAATTGTAGAATATTTAGTAAAATACTAACTTGCTATAACTTGGAATGCAGATAACATGCCTAATCTACAACTGTAGAGGAAGATTCTATAAAGCAGAATGATGTGTGCATTTCCTACTATTGTCAAGGTGTTGAAAGAAAGAGTAATGGAACTTGGTCAAGAATTGGGTGGTTTGAAATAAAAAATAAGAGGGAATGAAGAGAGTCCAGAAATTCAAGGCATTACATATTTTGAAAAAGGGATTATTTATGTTGTGGAAATTAAAAGATAAAATGTTAAAAGGCCTTGAACATCAGAAACTAATAACATTTCTTAGTTAAGTAAAATAATTTGTGACAATTATAGTGATGTAACTTCCCCACCTGCTGTGAGATCACCTTACAATAGCCACCATTAGTGCCTAAGACACATGACTGCTAACCAGAAGGCTGGTGGTCCAAACCCACCAGCCATTCCTCAGAAGGAAGATGAGGTAATCTACTTCCATAGTGATACTGCCTCGGAAACCCAAGGAGAGGTCGCTAGGAGTCAGGTCTGACTTGATGGCATATAGCAACAACAAATATTAAGAGAATAAGCCATGGATTAATTGGAAAGCTAGAAATAAGGCACATTTTTGAGCTGTTCTAGGAAGAACTTTGGTTGTGATTATTTTTATGTGAAACTGCCTGAAAGCAAATAAATCTGAAGCAAACTAAGATTTTGAATATATCATATTAACAAAGAAGTTGCAAGCTTGAATTTTGAAAATAATCCATTGACCAACTACGGTGTAGAAAAATCCTTGAGATCTTTACCTTTTGTTATCAGAAGTTAAGTGTTAAGGGTATGTTCCTACCATTCACTTCATAAAGGACCAATTTTAAAAGAACAGGACAATGGACAAGAAAATGCCATTAAGAAGGAGGGTCCAGGAGCTGCAGGGTACAATGGACAAGGAAGATGGCATTAAGGAAATTTCATAAACACCCTGACCCAAGTGTTGGGGAGGATTTACAATATCTAGCCATTTGGGCTTTAGAACTACTATAGGTCAGTGTCTATCATTATGTCTCATGCTACCATTTTCTGAATGGGAAAATTCATTGGTGTTTCCTGTTGTTATATAATTGTATGTGGGATATATCTTGTCTTTTTTGTTTATTATTCTCTGAGAGGGGCCCTTTACAGTTCTGATGAGGATTATAGTTTAGCCATAAAGATCTTAGACTCCATATATCTGTAATTAACTTATTTTCAATGAGGGTTCTATGTCCATTCAACAGGGAAATCAGAGCCTCTTCAATAAAAGTACTGGGAACAATGGATTTCCATATGTAAAAGAATGATTCAAGATCCATGCCTTATACCACACTCACTAACTAATTCAAAATAAATCAAAGACCTAAATGTGAAAAGTAAAACCATAAAATTATTTAGTAAAAATATGGAGGCAAGGCTGCAGGACAGTTTTTAAGAATGGATTATTAGATTTGACCAAAGCACAAGCATAAAAACACAAAATATATAATTAGGAAATCATTAAAATTAAATACTTTTGTTCATTAAAAAAAAGTGACAAGATGACCTACAGATTGAGAGAACATTTTTGGGAACCATATATCTGATAAAGGTCTACTATCCAAACCATACATTAAAAAAATTCCTACAACTTAACTATAAATAGACAAACAACCCAATGAGAAAAATGGGCAAGGACTTCAGCTGACATTTCACCAAAGAGGATATTTAAATGTCCAACAAGGACCATGAAAAGATGCTTAACTTCATTAGCTACCAATGGATTCCAATTAATGGGTGCCCCTTGTGACAGAGTAGAACTTTGCTTCATAGGCTTTTTGAAGCTATAACCTTTAAGAAAGGAATCCCCAGGCCTTTCTTCCAAGATGCCTCTGGGTGTTTCTGAACCACCAAATAAAACCACATGGGATACTACCTCACCCCTATTAGAATGACAATGATTCACCCCCCCCCAAAAGAAAAAAAAAAATGGAACACAGCAGGTGTTGGCAAGTGGAGAAGGATATTCGTTGCTGGTGAGAATGTAAAATGGTACAGATACTGTAGAAAACCAGTTAAACACACCATGTAACTTGATCATACCAATCCTAAGTATACCCAGACAAAGTGACAGCATGAATGCAGACAGAAACTTGTACATCAATATTCATTTCAACACTTAACCCATAAGTGAATGGTGGAAACAACTGAAGTGCCCATCAAGAGAGGAATGGGTAATCAAAACATACTATATACTGTATTTTTTCACATATATGCTCACATAATATGCTCACATATATAATGCATATGTGCATATTACATGCATGCATACATAGAAAACTAATATGCAAGGGTTTCTGGGGTTTGCAATAAATAATGTACTGCATGCATTATTTGATAAAAAAAAAAAAGGTGGTACACACAATGGAATACTACTTTCCATAAAGAGATATGAAGTTCTAATGCATGCCACAAGATGAATGAACCTCAAAAACGTTATGCTGAATGAAACAAGTCAGTTGCAAAAAGTCAAATAATGTATGACTTCCCATACATAAAACAGGGAAATATATAGAAACCAAAACTTAATAGTGGTTACCAGGGGTGGGATGGAGAGGAAAGGGAGAGTTTTTGCATCTGGGGCATTGAGTTTATGTTAATAGTGATGGAATAATTTGGAAAAGGACAGCAAGAATGGTTGCACAACATGAAGAACTTATTCAGTGCCACTGAATTATTTGTGTGGGAAATTGTTGAGATGGTCTATGTTTTGTTTTGTATATTTTCACCATAATAATAATAACAATATCAGAAATTTTGAGCTGGAGGGAGTGATTAATAGAAATTTGTATCCTTTTCTCTTGAGGGGTGGTGAAATACTCTTTGGGTACATAAAATGGATATTTGATTATTGCAATGCTGGACTTCAGCAGAGGCAATGCTATGGCTTCAACAGACCATTTTTCTGCTTCTTCTAGTCCCAAAGGACAATTTCATCTATCAGTCTTCTGGCAGCTAAGTAAGAACATGAAAAAAATATTGAAACCAAAGGAATGAGGAAGAAGTGTTGGGTTCTACCTCCATGTCCCCAAACCCCATTGCCATTGAATCAATTATGTCTCACAGTGACCTATAGGACAGAGTAGAATTGCCCTATGGGTTTCCCAAAGCTGTAATCTTTACTATAGCAGACAGCCACATTATTCTCCCACAGAGTGGTGGATTAGGTCAAACCATTGACTTTTTGATTGCCAATTGAGTACTTAACCACTGTGAAACCAGGACTACTACTGTCCATGTACACTATTTCTTAAAAAGGCCTGTGTCATTCCTTCTCTCTCTGTCTTTCTGCTGTGTCCAAACAACAGACAATTCTAAGGTACCTGAATCGCCAATGGTGAGAAAAGCCATTTGGGAGCCAGCCAGCCTGCATCAGGTTCGTAACATGAGCAAGAAATAAATTTTATTGTAATAGTCCACTATAATCTCACAGTTTATTACTGTATCACAGCCCTTCTTATTATAAGTCATATGTTATGCTTGTTTACATTTTTGTTGCTAAAGAAATTATTGGATAAATATGTAAATATTCACTATATTTAGATGTTTCTTTCAGATAGGTTCTGAGAAGTAAATATATCAGAAAATATATTCAAACTAACATTATGTGACATAACATAACATTATGTTGGGTGCTCTGGTAGTATAGTGCCTAAGGCACTTGACTGCTAACCAGATGGCTGGCGGTACAAACCCACCAGCCACTCCTTTGAAGGAAGGTTGGGCAATCTACTTCCATAGTGATACTGCCTCGGCAACCCAAGGAGGTGTCGCTATGAGTCGGGTCTGACTCAATGGCACATAACAATAACAACAACAACATTATGTGAGAATTTCTGTTTTACTCTTTAGGCTGAATATAACATACTTCCCCCACTTATCCTCTGACAATTCCCTCCACAACAGTCCTTAGATCTCTCTAGATTCTCCCCATTAAACTATTAGAGAAGTCTTGCCTGTAGAAACTGACCAAAGAGGAATGATAAAAGATACATATTGACAGCTAGACGTCACACAGAAACCCAGGTGACGCAATGGTTAAGTGTTCAGCTGCTAATCAAAAGGTTGCTGTTCAAACCCACCAACTGCTTCACATGAGAAAAGATGTGGAGATCTGCTTCCATAAAGATTACGGTCTAAGAAACCCCATGTGTCCTTTGTACTCAATACAACACAGTAGAAATCCCATAATACGAATATTGTTTTGGTTAAGTGCCGTCGAGTCATTTCCGACTCATAGCGACCCCATGCACAGCAGAATGAAACACTGCCCAATCCCGCGCCAGCCCCACAATCCCTGCTATACTTGAGCCCATCATTGCAGCCACCGTATCAATCCATCTCATTGAAGGCCTCCCCCTCTTTCGTTGACCCTCCACCCTACCAAGCATGACATCCTTCTCCAGGGAATGTTCCCTGGAGACCCTCTCTAATCATCCTTTGTTGAAATCCTTAGTTGTTGTTGAATTGACTCTGACTTATGACAACCACATGTGTTTCAGAGTAGAACTATTGCCTATAAGGTTTTCATGTCTATGAGTTTGTGGAAGCATATCACCAGGCTTTTCTTTCCAGGCACTTCTGGATAGACTTGAACCTCAAACTTTTTGATTAGCAGCCTAAATGGTCTGTTGAAGCCATAGCATTATTGGGAGAATAATGTGGCTGTCTGCTATAGTAAAGTGACATGGGGTCACTATGAGTCAGAACTAACTTTATGACACCTAAAAACAATAACAACAACAACAACAATATTTTCATGTCACATAACCCTTTAGAGATCTTCATGGTCATCCTGCAATTCATCTAGGTAAAGAAGATTCATTATTAAAACTCCAAACACTTCATTAACAGACTTTTCTTGCTCTACTTTACTATTAGTCATACTATGACTTTACCCAAGGTGATGATAGTTCAATGGTAGAATTATCACCTTCCATGCCAGAGGCCTGAGTTCAAACTTCAGTCAATGCACACCTCATATGCAGTCACTATCTCTTTGTCAGAAGAAATTTATGTGATGTTATGACATTGAATAGGATTTAGTGGTGATTCTGGACTAAGACATACTAGGAAGTCAAGTTTCAAAATTGAAACTGGGAGAGAGTTCTGGTAAGATGTCTGAATAGGCAGACAAACTACACAGACCCTCTTCAAATAAGAAAAGGAGAAACAATTAACCCAGATACAGAAGATAATCCTGGAGCCCTAAGCTTTGAAAAGAAGGATACAGAAGTGGACTAAACTCCAACTAGTAGAAGAACCTGCATGAAAACATCAAAAAAGGAAACATATGAAGCTGTGGTCTGCTAGCGATCCTGACAGCACAGACAGCTTGGATATTGCCAAGTGGTGTAAGGACCTAAAAATTAACCTAAAAATTAGCCCTGCCACCAGCCACTCCTCGGAAGGAAGATGGGGCAATCTACTTCCATAGTAATACTGCCTCAGAAGCCCAAGGAGGGGTCTTTATGAGTCGGGTCCAACTCGATGGCATATAAAAACAACAAGCCGGGAGCTACACAGATAACTGCACTGGTGGTTGTTGAATAAAAGATGAAGGAGCGAGGAGGGAGATAGGCTGAGCTGTGGACTTTTGCCTGTATGGAAGGTGTAGGCATGTTGAATGTTTACAAGCAGTTTGGCCATTTGGGATACTTAAACCTACAGTGTTACCTCCGATTCCAGGGACCTAAGAATAGGCTCCACTTGCTGGGATTGTAAAGACATTCTGGACACAAACAACTGGAAAGGTGTGATATTCCCCTTGTTACCTTTATATCCCACACCCTCTTAGTGAATGGAGGTGTAGCCACCCCTCACTCCCACCCACCTTATGGCCAGCAGGAATTCCATCCCAGTCAGCGTGCTCTGAGGGAGCCTGGGTGTCCAACCCCGCCCTGTTCAGATTTTTTACTTTTTTTTTTTTATTTGTTTTTGTCTATTTTAAAGTTATTGTTACTTCTTTTTTTTTCCTCCTTTTATTAGCATTCTTTCTGCTTTCCTTCCCAGGTTCTATTTTTGGCTTTTTTTCTCTTTCCTTTTCCTGCTTTCCATTTATTTCTGTTATGGTTCTCCCCATTCTTTGTTTTTTCTTTTTGCATTTTTCCTATTTATTTCTTCATTATTCTCCTACTATACCTCTTTTCTCTAATTACTCCTTCACTAGATATTGCAAGTTTGTTATTTTTTACTTTTCTTTCTTTTTTTTTTTTTTTTCGTGATTGTTCCTGTGTGTTTATGCAGTGTTTTCTTTGTCCACTTGCTTTTACTTTTTTGATGGTTATTTGATTGCTGTTTTTGTCTAACTGAGTGGGAGATAACACCATGCCCACAATGCAACCACACCCACACCTCCTGCAGCTCCACTTACTGAGTGAGAGCCAATACTTCCTTCTCCAACAACTGGCCAATGATAAACAACCACCAAGAAGACCCTGACTCACCCTTAACTACTCTTCATAAACAGTTAACAGACATCTAAATACAAGAACATTACAATGTCACAGAGACAACACAGTGTCTCTGTGTCTCACAGTCCACACAAAGAAGCAAGATAAAGTGGTAGACACAAGGGACCAGGATACAGACCCAGAACACATCCCTGAGGAAGAAGCAGCATTGGAACTCTCTGATAAGGAATTCAAAAGAATTATACTTTGGGATCTTCAAAGGATTGAAAAACAGATCAAGGAAAGCACTGACAAAATTGAGGAAAACACAAACAAAGTCCTAGAACAATTTCAGAAGAAAGTACAAGAACAAAATGATAAAATAAATGAGAAATTAGAAATTATTCTAAACCTGCAGATAGAAATCCAGAAGATTTATACTAAATTGTCAGAAATAGATGACACATTGAAAGGGCAAAGGAGTAGAACTGAATCAATGGAAGACAGAATTAATGAGATTGAAGACCAATACCTGACTACTTCTTTAGAAAGAGATCAATCAGAAAGAAGATCAAAACAAAATTGAAGAAAGCCTAAGGTTCATGTGGGATACCATCAGAAAGAATAAACTGTGTGTAATTGGAATTCCAAAAAAGAAGAGAAAAAGAAAATCACTGAGAAAATTGTCCAAGATTTGTTGGAAGAGAACTTCCCTATATAATGAAAGATGAGATATACTCATTCAGGAAATCCAAGCAGCCCCAAACAAGATAGCTCCCAAAAGAAAATCAACAAGAGATATCATGATCAAACTCATCAAAACCAAAGACAAAGAAAGAATCCTGAAAGCAGCGCCAGAAAAACAAAAAGTTACTTACAAAGGAAAATCAATAAGACTAAGCTCTGACTTCTCAGCAGAAACCATGCAAGTGAGAAGGCAATGTGATGGCATATTTAATAGCCTGAGAGAGAGAAAAAATTCCATCCAAGAATTATATATCCAGCAAAATTTTCCCTCAAATGTGATGGTAAAATCAGGAAATTTGCAGATAAGTACAAATTTAGAGAATTTGTTAAAACCAGACCAACCTTCTAAGAGATACTAAAGGGAGTCCTTTGAACAGAGAGCTAATAACAACAAATAACAATGAATAATCAATACACAAGATAACATAACCCAGAAACTAACATAGCTATGGATATATCCAGAGTAAAATAAGCTTAAAAAGCTGTAAATGGGGAACGAGAGACATCAATTGACAAATAAGGACAATTACAAACCAAAAGGAGGGGAAAATAGTGTAGTTACAGAACTACTAAATGGTGAAGAAGCCAAGAGAGTTGCAAGATAGAATGTACTCTTCTAAACTCAGGGAGAAAATAATAAATCACAGGGTAATCTCAGAGAAATATAATAAATCTTTATATCACAATAAAAAAGAGGACAAGCACAAATATTTAGCAAATACTATAATGATAATATGATTCATAAGCATACTGAGCTCAGCACAGAAAATTATATGAACAAAGAAACCAGCAACACCATGAAAAAAACATATAACAAAATGACAACAACCAATTTATAAAAAAAAAAAAACCTCACTGCCATAGAGCCGACTTGACTCATAGCAACCCCTCCTTGGGTTTTCAAATACTATAACTACAGAAATAGATTTCCCAATCTTTCTTCCAAGGAGTGGCTGGTGGATTTGAACTGCCATTCTTCTGGTTAGCGATGAAATGCCTTAGGAACTATGCCACCAGAGCTCCAATATTGTCAATAATTACACTGACTGTCAATGGATTAAATGCACCACTCAAGAGACAGGGAGATGCAGACTTGATAAGAAAACATAACCTATCAATATGCTGTCTACAAGAGACACATCTTAGAGAAAAAGACAAAAACAGACTAAAAATCAAAGGTGGAAAAAAGATACATCAAGCGACTGGCAACCAAAATCTGGCAGGAGTGGCAATATTAATTCCTGATCAAATTGACTTTAAGACAAAAACCACCATATACAGCAAGGAAGGACATTATATAATTATTAAAGTATTAATCAAACAAGAAGATATAACCATAATAAATATCTATGGGCCCAATGAAAGAGCCCCCAATACATCAATCAGACTTTAACAGAATTGAAAAAAATAAATAGATGACTCCACAATCATAGTTGTTGTTGTTGTTGTTGTTGTTATGTGCCATCGTGTCGGACCCGACTCATAGTGACCTCTCCTTGGGTTTCTGAGGGAGTATCACTACAGAAGTAGATTGCCCCATCTTCCTTCCAAGGAGTGGCTGGTGGGTTTGAACCACCAATCTTCTGGTTAGCAGTCAAGTGCCTTAGGCACTATGCTACCACAATCATAGTAGGAGACTTCAATATACCACTTTCAATGAAAGATAGAAAACTGGAAAGAAATTCAACAAAGATGCAGAAAAGTTACACAATACAGTCCACCAAGTTGACCTTATAGACATGTATAAGAGCACTTCACCCAACAATATACATTCTTTTCTAGTGCACATGAAACATTTTCCATGATAGACTCTACGTCAGTAGTGACACTGCCTCAGAAACCCAAGGAGGGGTCGTTCTGAGTCAGGTCCGGCTCAACGGCATATAACAACAACAACAACAATAGACCACATGTTAGGTCATAACGCAAGCCTTAATAAATTTTAAAACATCAAAATATTGCAAAACATCTTCTTAATCACAATACTACAAAATTATAAATTAACAATAGGAAGGTCAATGGAAAAAGAGCAAACACATGGAAACTGAACAGTACCCTCCTTAAGAGTGACTGGGTAAGAGATTAAATAAAAAATTGCTTGAATCAAATGAGAATGAAAACACAACATACCAAAGTCTTTGGGACACAACAAAAGCAGTGTTCAGAGATCCATTTATAGCAATAAATGCACACATCAAAAGAGAAGAAAGAGCCAAAATCAATACTTTAAACCAATATCTTCAACAATTAGAAAAAGAACAGCAAGAAAAGCCTACAGTCACCAGAAGAAAGGAAATAAAGATTTGAGCAGAAATCAATGAAACAGAAAATAGAAAGACAACAGAAAAAACCAGCAGGACTAGAAGTTGGTTTTTTGAGAAGATTAATAAAATTGACAAACCACTGGCAAATTTAACAAAGGAAAAGAAGGAGAGAATACAAATAACAAGAATAAGAAATGAAATGGGCGACATCACAACAGAGCCAATGGAAATAAAAAAGGATAATATCAGGATACTATGAAGAATTGTACTTCAACAAATTTGAAAATCTGGAAGAAATGGACAGATTTCTAGAAACACAGTAGTTACCAAAACTAACACAGATTGAGGTGGAAAAGTTGAACGGATAATTTAAAAAATTACCAGTAAAGAAAGTCCTGGCCCAGTGTCTCTGGAGAATTTTACCAAACATTCAGAGTGGAACTGACACGAATTCTACTCAAACTATTCCTAAACATAGAAAAGATGGAATCCTCCCAAATTCATTTTATGAAGCAAGCATAACTTTGATATTAAAGCCAGGAAAAGACATCATTCAAAAGGAAAACTACAGACCAACATCCCTTATGAATACAGATGCAAAAATCTTCAACAAAATCCTAGCCAGTAGACTCTAAACAAAACCTGAACCAAACATACTGCCAACAAGTTGGACCCAACTCATAGTAACCCCTCATGGGTTTCTAAGGCAGTATCAGGATGGAAGTACATTGCCCAACCTTCCTTCTGAGGAGTGGCTGGTGGGTTTGAATTGCCAGCCTTGTGGTTAGCCATCAAATGCCTTAGGGATTATGCCACCAACGCTCATAGACTCCGGCATATCAAAAAATAATAATTCATTATGACCATGTGGGGTTCATATCAGGTATGCAAGGATTGTTCAACATTACAAAAACAATGGACATCATCCACCACATAAGTAAAACAAAGGAAAAGAACAACATGATCATATCAATAGATGCACAAAATGCATTTGATAAAATCCAACACCCATTTCTGATCAAAACTATCAGTAAAATAGGAATAGAAGGGACATTCTTCAACATAGTAAAGGACATATATGCAAAACCAGGAGCTCTGGTGGTGTAGTGCCTAAGGCAACTGACTGCTAACCAGAAGGCTAGCGGTTCAAGCCCACCAGCCACCCCTCAGAAGAAAGATTGTACAATCTACTTCAGTAGTGATAATGCCTCAGAGACCCAAGGAGGGGTCGCTATGATACAGGCCCTACTAGATGAAACATAACAACAACAACAACAACAATATGCAAAATCAACACTCAACATTATTCTCAATGGAGAGGGACTTGCAAACAGGAACCAGACAAGGACTCCCTCTATCACCAGTTCTACTCAACATTGCGTTAGTTCTAGCCAGGTCAATAAGGCAAGAAATGGATATCAAAGGCATCCAAATTGGTAAGGAACAAGTCAAACTACCCTATTTGCTGATGATATGTCCTATACCTAGGAAACCCAAGAAACTCAGCCAAAAATCTACTGGAACTAATTGAGAGATTTAGCATCATGGCAGGATACTATATCAACATCCAAAAATCTGTTGGATTCCTCTACTCCAGCAAAGAAATTGGTGAAAAAGAAATAAAGAAATCAGTACCATTTACAATAGCTACCAATAAAATAAAATAAAATACTTGAGAATAAATCTTTTCAAGGACACACACACACAAAAAAAAAAAAAAAAAAAAAAAAAACTTTACAAAGACAACTTTAAAAGACTATTCAAGAAACAATAAGAGATCTACATAAATGGAAGAATACACCATGCTTGTGATAGGAAGATTGAACATTGTGAAAATGTCAATTCTACCCAAGGCAATCTATACGTTCAATGCAATCCCAATCCAAATCCCATCAACATTCTTTAAGGATATGGAAAAACAAATCACTAAATTTATATGGAAAGGAAAGAGACCTTGCATAAGCAAAGCACTATTGAAGAAGAACAAAGTAGGTCTCACACTCTTGAATCTGAAAACCTACTATTCATCCATAGTAGTCAAAACTGCCTGGTATTGGCATAATGACAGACACATAGACCAATGGAACAGAATTGAGAACCTAAACAGAGATCCTTCGGCCTATGGTCAGTTGATCTTTGATAAAGGGCCAAAATCTGTTAAGTGGGGAAAAGATTGTTTAACAAATGATGCTGTCAAAACTGGATATCTATTTGCAGAAAAATGAAACAAGGCCTTTACCTCACACCATACACAAAAACTAACTCCAGATGGATCAAAGACTTAAATGTGAAACCTAAAACTATACAGTTCCTCAAGGAAAAAATTAGGGGCAAATTCAGGGCCCCTTAATATATAGCATACATAGAATATCAAGCATAACCCCAAATACACAAACACCAGAAGAGAAATTAGATGAATCCTTCATTCTAAAAATTAAATTTTTATGTGCTTCCAAAGACTGCTCCATAAGAGTCAAAAGAGAACCTATAGATCAGGAAAAAATATTCGGCAATGACATATCTGACAAGAGACTTATCTCTAGAATTTATAGCAAATTCCAACACCTCAACAATAAAAAGACAAATAATCCAATTAAAAAATGAGCAGAAGACATCAATAGACACTTCATGAAAGTTCAGGCAGCCAACAAACAAGAAAAAACACTCACAAACATTAGTCATTAAAGAGATGCAAATCAAAACAACAATGGGATACCATCTTGCCCCGGCACTGGTAGCAAAGATCAACAATCCAGAAAATAACAAATGCTGGTGAGAATGTGGAGAGATTGGGACTCTTATACATGGCTAGACTGTCAAATGATGCAACCACTGTGGAAAGCAGTATAGTGATTCCTTCAAAAGTTGGAATTAGAAATACCATTTGGCCCAGCCATTCCATTACTAGGTATATATACTAAAGAAGTAAGAGCCAGCACAAGAACAGATATATGCACACCCATGTTCACTGTAGCCCTATTTACAATAGCAAAATGATGGAAACAGCCTCATCAACAGTGCTCATCAACAAAAGAACGAATAACCAAACTATGGTCCATAAACACAATGGAATACTATGCAACCCTAAAGAATAATGTAGAATCTGGAAAAAAAAAAACACATAATGTGGATGAACTTGGAGGACATTATGATGAGTCAATAACAGAAGCACAAATATTGTATTAGCCCATTATTGTAAAAAGTCAAGGAAAGGTTTATCTACGAAAGAAAATTTTCTTTGTTTGTTACTGGGGAGGGGGGGAGAGAA
The DNA here is from genome assembly GCF_000298275.1 of Orycteropus afer afer. Lineage (NCBI taxonomy): Eukaryota > Metazoa > Chordata > Mammalia > Tubulidentata > Orycteropodidae > Orycteropus > Orycteropus afer. The sequence goes on along the minus strand of NW_006922487.1, from coordinate 381,657 downwards.
GGGAACACTGTTAGATAGGTAGAGATAAGTATTGATTTGGGTGAAGAGAAGGGTAATGTACCAAATGTGAGTGATCAACACGGTGTCATTGACGAAAAGGAGGACATAGAGACGTACATGGGAGGTACGGAAAACAAAGATGAATGCTTTTGCACATACATTACTGTTTATCAGTGAAGGCAAACATTGATCTACAAGTGCATAGATGGGTAGACAGGCTGAACAATCAGGTTACTCTATACAGGGGAGAACGTGCCCATGACCGCGTATAGGGTTGGCAGGTGATATTTCTCCAAGTGTGTTTGTTTATGTTGTAAGAATGTCTATGTATATAGTAGATGTGACCAGGTACAAGGTTGTGGCGACTTCTTTGCCACAGCCAAGTTGGACCTGTGAGTTCGAGACCATGGTCACAGGGGACATCAAGCTCATTGACATAACATAATACACAAAAACATTGTTGCACATCCTACTTCGGCAAGTACCGACTGGGATCTTAAAAGGTTGCAAACAGCCATCTAGATGCACTAGTGGGTCATTCCTGGTCCAGAGGAAAGAAGAACAAAGAAAACCAAAGATGGATGGAAACAAGTAGTCCAAGGGACCGGCAGACCATGAGATCCTCAGCCTATATGACTATGAGCCCATAAGAACTAGATGGTGCCCAGATACCACTGTCAACCACTGGGAGGGGGTTCTGTGTAGGAGATCCTAGATAGAGTGGAAAAACAATGTGGAACACTCAAAATCATATATATATATAACTAATTGAAAGAAAGGAGCTCTGGTAGCATAGTGCCTAAGGCACTTGACTGCTAACCAGAAGGCTGGCGGTTCAAACCCACCAGCCACTCCTCGGAAGGAAGGTTGGGCATTCCTACTTCCTTAGTGATACTGCCTCAGAAACCCAAGGAGGGGTCACTGTGAGTCGGGGCCGACTCGATGGCAAACAACAACAACAATTAAAAGAAAACAATTTTGCTAGTGAAACCGCTGAGACTATGGCCCCTAGCTGCCCTTCAGGTCTGAAATTGAAAATTGAACTCACTCCTGTGGCTTATAGCCAAATAATAAACAGACATTTAAGGTGAACATTTATATTAGGTAGATACATTCCTTGCAAAGATCAATGATGCGAGAAAAGAATGTCTGTGTATGCACAGGGAGGTAGCTTGTGGGCAGGATTGCATGGCAGGGAAGAACACAGGGAAGAGGTAACTATGGGGAGAAAGTGAGAAGAGAGTTGTTACATTGTGGGAAAATACAGCCAATGTCATGAGACAAAATGTGTATGAATTGCTTTATGGAAAATGAATTTGCTCTGTAAACTTTTACCCAAATCACAATAAAAATTAAAAAAAAAAAAAAACATTCAGTGAAAGTCCTGTGAATCACAATAGTCAGATTAGGAAATAATCATATGGCTAGCACAAGACCAGATAGTGTTTCATTCTGTTGTGCAAGGGGTCCCCCAAACTGAAGGTTGATGTGAGAGGAGCTAGTAACAATACATGTGTTTTCCCTGTGGTTCCCCAAAGCAGCTCATACATTGTAAGGCACTTGTGTGGAATCCCTTGGAGCCTTTATCATCCTATGATTCCTAGGTCCCACTTACATATAAAAAGGAATTTTTAAACTACGGGAGTACTTTTTTTAAGATTCTCCCTAGGTATTTCTAATGTGCTTACTGTTTTGAAAGCACTGTGTCCAGTCAGTGCATTTACCATCACACCAACCTATGGCAATACAACACTCTTCTCTTCAGGCTTTCCTGTGATGGCTCCACTCCTGGAGTAACTCCTCTCTTGCCATTCACCACAAAGCCTCCCTAACATAATTATTCCCCACTAGAATAAAAGAAGCTGTAAATATGCTAAATGGTATCTCATCTTACCATCTGACTCTCTTTTTTTATGTGCATGTTATTGTGTTTTTTTATGTAAAGAGAGTTTCAGGACCATGTGCAAAAATAAGCCTGGTTGCAAATTATTCTGTGATTAGAGATGGCTTCTACCCAAGTACAGAAGAAAACCTGCTTTAAAATAACAATGCAAAAAGAAATCTCTGTCTGATTTTGGCAACATGATAAACTAGGCTAGCCAGAATCCTTATGCATGCAAAAAGCAAGAGACAGGAAAAATAAATATATTATTTTCCATGATTGACCAAGATCACAGTACAGAAAAGGAAGTTTGTAAAGCCAGCAAGGGGAAAGTGTGATGTACAGTGGTAGGAGCAAGAACTGACAGATGTGACAGGCCTGGAGGGTTTTCAGACCACCATGAGAACAGGAGTTTGAAGAAACATGTCATTACATTGTTCAAAATTAAAATCTGCAACCCCAGTGAGAGAAGACTAGCAAACTCCACCAATTTGTTTGTGGAAATCACAAGAAATTTTCTTCCCTTCAACCCAAAGCAGGAGCCTTGGTGGTACAGTGACATGGCTGCTAACTAAATGATCAAAAGTTCAAACCTATCAGCTGTTCTGAAGGAGAATTATACAGCAGTTTGCTTCCATGAAGATTACAGCCTTAGAAACCCTATTCTATGCTACAGTGTCACTATGAGTCAGAATCAAATCAATGGCAGTGAGTTTGGGGTCTAACCCCAAATGGGGAGTGCAGGCAGTGATAGAGTTCTCTCCTTCCATGTAGAACACATAGGTTTGACTCCTGGACACTGCACATCAAGCACAGCCATCACCTATCTGTCGTTGGAGGCTTAAAAGTTGCTATGTTGCTGAACAGGTTTCAGCAGAGCTTACAGACTAAGATGGACTGGGAAGAAAGGCCTGGTGATCTACTTCCAAATATCAGCCAATTAAATCCTTATGGATCACAACAGTCCTATCCCTAGCCAATCATGGGGATGGTGCTATGGGGATGTTACAGGAACATGAGCATTTTGTACCATTGTGCATGGGCTTCCCATGAGTTGGAGATGATTCTATGGCAGCTAATTACAATGACTTATTATAAATTGTTTTTCTTTATGAAAAACATAAGTCATAATCTATTTAAGGCCAGAATTTACACTATCTGTATAATGTGGAAAAACCTAAGCTAAGAAATGAATATAAGAATTAGCCAAGTGCTGGAGTCTCTAACAGAAGCAAAGAGGAAATAATAAATTTTTGAAAAAAATTCAGCAACTCAGGCTGCATTCTTTTCAAGAGGGAAGAAAAGATTTCCATCAGACATAAGATGATATAATTTTAAAATATTACAAATAAGTGAGGAAGGAATGCATCATAAAAAGGAACAATAGTTACTTAAAAGGAACATTTGTTCCCCAAGAGGTTAAGATTTTAAAATTTCAATATCAAGGAGATAATAATATAATTATGTTTAACATGATTGCTGGGATACTTAAAATCCTCTAAGTAGATAATAAAACAAAGAAACATACAATTTTTGAGAGAAAGAGAGATGGTAGATGATAGATCATAGGTATCTATAGATAGATTATATGTTGTTGTTGTTGTTATGTGCCGTTCGAGTTGGACCCGACTCATAGCGACCCCTCCTTGAGTTTCTGAGGCAGTATCACTACAGAGGTAGATTGCCCCATCTTCCTTCTGAGGAGTGGCTGGTGGATTTGAACTGCCAGCCTTCTGGTTAGCAGTCAAGTGCCTTAGGCACTATGTTACCAGAGCTCCCAGATAGATTATATAGATCCATAGATATACAAGGAAAGAAATTGATTGGGAAGTCATTGAAAAATTCTCCAAAATTCAGTACAGTGAGATAAAAGATAAAGAAAAATCATGTCCAACTTCCATATAAAAGAAGTTTTAGATAAAAAGAATAGAAAAAAAATGGAAGAGAAGCAATATATGAACTTTATTTCAGGATTGGGGGAAGACAAAACATTGCAATTTTAAAAACATATCAAGTCCTAGCAGGACAAAAATAAGTAAATAAAGTAATAATTAATCACATTATATTAAATTATAAAATGCAAAAGACAAATCAAGAAGTCCTACGAGCACTGAAAAGGAAATGAAAGATTACTTATTAAGCAGCAAAAGTTTGATGGAAGATTTCTTAATACCAGCAGTTAAGACCTGACAACCATGTAATCATATTTTTAATGATGTGGGAGAAAGTAATCTATTATTTTGAAATGAGAGTGAAATGCAGATTCAGACCAATAAAGGAGAGATTTAGAAATGTAAATAAACAAACAAAAAATAAATAAAACACTACATATCATCCCATGAAAGAGTTACTAAGTGTGTATTTCAGAACAAAAGAGGTTCAACCTCAAAAACAGGAAGATGCAAGAAACAACAGTGAAAACATTATATATACATCAAATTATGTATAGTGCGTGTATACATATATGTAGAGAGTGTATATATGTAAATCTAAACAAGTACCCATTATACAATTCAATAAGATAAATAATACTAATTTGAAGATTATTGGTAATTGACTAATACTATAAAATAATAATTTAAAATAATAATTTAGAAGGTAGTAAGGTAACTGTAACCTTAAATACGGGGTGATATTCAAAATATATAATAGTTAATTTTTCCCAGCTCTATTTTCTTTAGGTTTATAGAAATGGTATTTCTATTTCCAACTTTTTAAGAAAACTTCAAATCATTGTCCACAATGGTGGCATCATTTTACAAACAACAAGCAGTGTATGAGATTACCAGTCTATCCACATCCTAGCCAGCATTTCACATTTTCTATCTTGTTGAACTTTGCTATTACTGTTGAGAGAGATGATATCATATTGTTGTTTTGATTTGCATGTCTATCTCAACTTTTAGCCAAAGAATAGATCAGTCTATGGGGTAAATAACAACACCAGGGAGGTAACACGCCTTAGACCAAGAAACCATACAAGATCAATAGGGCAACATTTGCCTAGGGATGAACCTGAAAACGTAGGAATAGATAGGAAAGAGGGACAAATGGAAATGGTAATCACAGGGAGGAAGTGAAAAAAGTGCTATTATATTGGGGTACTGCATTTAACGTCAGGAAACAAAAGGTGTATGAACAGTTGAATGGAAAACCAATTTGCTCTACAAACTTTCTCTCAAATCACAATAAAAAGTTCTATATATAAAATCTTCCTCTCCTCTGTCATTTTGTTGTCCTGGGGCAGCTTACATGTTGCTGTGATGCTGGAAGCTATACCACCACTATTTCAAATAACATCATGGTTACCCATGGAGATGGGTTTCAATGGAGCTTTCAGACAAAGACAGACTAGGAAGGAAGAGAATGTCCACTTCTGAAAAAACTGGCCACTTAAAACTTTTTTTTCTTTTTTTTTTAATTGTGATTTGGGTGAAGATTTACAGAGTAAATTCACTTTCCATATAGCAGTTCACATACACTTTGTCTCATGATATTGACTACAGTTCAACACAATGCAACACCTCCCCTCCCACTTCCTCCCCACAGTTACCTCTTCCCAATGTCCATCCCTTCATGCACTCCTGCCCTTGAGCAGTCTCACTGTGCATAAGCAGCCCTTCTTTCTCCCATGATTGTTCCCTCCAAGGAGTGTATCTACCTGAGGTAAGTGTTCAACTCATATGCCTGTCTTTTGTTTGCCTGGAAACCACAGGTGTGGGTTCAATTCCAGACCTGAAGGGCAGCTAGAGACCATAGTCTCAGTGGTTCCACCAGGCTCTATCGGACCAGCAAAACTGCCCCCCCCCTTTTTTTCTCCAAATGATTTTGAGTTTTGTTCCACATTGTATTCCCTCTCTATCAAGGATCTCCTACATAGATCTCCTTCCAAGTGGATGACAGTGGTAGCCTGGCACCATCTAGTTCTTCTGGTCTCATAGTTGTACAGGCTGCAGATCGGGTGGTGTACCAGTCTCTGGGACTAATTGATTCCATAAATTTTGGTTTTCTTCATTATTCTTTGCTCTGGATGAGGAGAAACCCATCATTACATCTAGATGGCAGCTTGCTAGCTATTAAGATCCCAGTCACTACTCAATAAAGTAGGGGGTGGAACAATGTTTGTATAGTATGTTATGCCAATTGAGCTTGATGTCCCTTGCAACTATGGACCTTAGCCCACAGGTTCAAATACTTGGTCCCTGTGGGTAGCTGGCTGTGCCCAAGCAATGACCACAACCTTGCTCCTTGTCAGCTCTACTATACACCTGGGAATTTTGATCATTCACACAAACTTATAGGACCATTGTCTGCCAACCCTATACATGTTCTTGGATACACTCCCCATTTCATAGACATACCTAACAGTTCAGCCTGTCCACCCATCTATCCACCCATATACCCATGTTTGCCTTCACTGACAACGTAGTACTGTATGTGCAAAAGGGTTCATCTTTGTTGTCTGTACCTCCCATGTACCTCCCTCTGTCTGTCTTTCTCATCCTCAATGCCACCATATTGGTCACTCCCATTTGGTATATTGCCCTTCTCTTCACCCAAATCAATACTTATCTCTGTCTATCTAACAGCGTTCCCTCTCCTCCCTACCCACCCCTGGTAACCAACAAAGAAAATTTCCTTCTATAGATAAACATTTCCTTAACTTTTACAATAATGGACTAATACAATACTTTTCCTTTTGTGATTGACTTTGCTATTAAAGTTGATTGACTTATTTCACTCAGCATGATGTACTTCAAGTTCATCCATGTTATGCAGTGTTTTGCAGATTCTACATTATTCTTTAGTGTTGTGTAGTATTCCATTGTGTGAAAGTATCATAGTTTGGTTATCCATTCCTCACTTGATGGACATCTAGGTTGTTTCCATCTTTTGGCTATTGTAAATAGTGCTGTGATGAACGTGGGTATGCATATATCTGTTTTTGTCATGGCTCTCACTTCTTATAGGATATATACCTAGTAATGAAATGGCTGGGTCAAATGGTATGTCTAATTCCAACTTTTAAGGAATCACCACACTGTTTTCCACAATGGTTGTACCATTTTACAGTCCCACCAGCAGCGTATGAGAGTCCCAATTTCTCCACAACCTCACCAGCATTTGTTATTTTCTGTCTTGTTGAATTTTGCCACTAGTGCTGGAGCAAGATGGTACCTCATTGTTGTTTTGATTTGCATCTCTAATAGCTAATGATCGTGAGCATTTCTTCACATGTTTGTTGGCCACTTGAATATCCTCCTTGGTGAAGTGTCTATTCATGTCTTCTGTCCATTTCTTAATTGGATTGTTTGTCTTTTTGTTATTGAGGTATAGAGTTTTCTATAAATTCTAGAAGTAAATCCCTTGTCAGAAATATCATTACCAAATATTTTTTCCCAATCTGTAGGTTCTCTTTTGACTCTGTTGGAGAAATCTTTGGAAGCACATAAAAATTTAATTTTTAGAAGGTCCAGTCATCTGGTTCCTCTTCTGCTGTGTGTGCATTTTGAGTTATGCTTGATGGTCTATTTATGCCATATATTAAGGCCCTTAAATTTGCCCCTAGATTTTCCTTGAGGAACTGTATAGTTTTATGTTTCATATTTAAGTCTTTGATCCATCTGGAGTTCGTTTTTGTGTATGGTGTGAGGTACAGATCTTGTTTCATTCTTCTGCCAATGGATCTCCAGTTTTGCCATTACCATTTATTAAACAAACATTGTCTTCCCCATTTAGTGGATTTTGGGCCTTTGTCAAAAATCCACTGATTATAGGTCGATGGATCTATTTCTGGTTTTTCAATTCTATTCCATTGGTCTATGTATCTGTCATTAAACCAATACCAGGCAGTTTTGACTACTGTGGCTGTATGTTGTTGTTGTGGTTGTTATGTGCCGTCAAGTCGGCCCCGACTCATAGCGACCCCTCCTTGGGTTTCCGAGGCAGTTGTTGTTGTTGTTGTTATGTGCCGTCGAGTCAGCCCTGACTCATAGTGACCCCTCCTTGGGTTTCCGAGGCAGTATCACTACGGAAGTAGGATTGCCCAACCTTCCTTCCGAGGAGTGGCTGGTGGGTTTGAACCGCCAGCCTTCTGGTTAGCAGTCAAGTGCCTTAGCCACTATGCTACCAGAGCTCCGAGGCAGTATCACTACGGAAGTAGGATTGCCCAACCTTCCTTCCGAGGAGTGGCTGGTGGGTTTGAACAGCCAGCTGTCTGGTTAGCAGGCAAGTGTCTTAGCCACTATGCTACCAGAGCTCCCACTGTGGCTGTATAGTAGGTTTTGAGATCTGGCAGTGTGAGACTTCCTACTTTGTCTTCTTCTACTATAGTTCTTTGCTTATCCGAGCTCTCTTTCCTTTCCATATAAATTCAATGAATGTTGGGATCTGGATTGGGATTGCATTGAATGTATAGATTGCTTTGGGGAGAACTGACATTTTCACAACGTTCAATCTTCCTATCCATGAGCATGGGATGTTCTTTCATTTATGTGGATCTCTTATGGATTCTTGAAGTAGTTTTTTATAGTTTTCTTTGTAGAGGTCTTTTGTGTCCCTGGTAAGATTTATTCTCAAGCATTTTATTTTTTTGGAAGCTATTGTAAATGGTATTGATTTCCTTATTTATTTTTCCACAGTATCTTTGCTGGTGTAGAGGAATCCAACTGATTTTTGGATGTTGATCTTATATCACGCCGCGATGCTAAATGTCTCAATTGCTGTTGTTGTTGTTGCTATGTGTCGTCAAGTTGGACCCGAATCATAGTGACCCCTCCTTAGGTTTCCGAGGCAGTATCACTAGGGAAGTAGATTGCTCCATCTTCCTTCTGAGGAGTGGCTGGTGGGTTTGAACCACCAGCCTTCTGGTTAGCAGTCAAGTGCCACTATGCGACCAAAGCTCCTAAATCTCTCAATTAGTTCCAGTAGATTTTTGACTGAGTCTCTTGGGTTTTCTAGCAATAGGATCATATCATCAGCAAATAGGGCTAGTTTGAGTTCTTCCTTACCAATTTGGATGCCTTTGATTTCTCTTTCTTGCCTTATGGTCCTGGCTAGGATTTCCAGTACAATGTTGAATAGAAGTGGTGATAGCGGGCATCCTTGTCTGGTTCCTATTCTCATGAGGCATGATTTCAGTCTCTCTCCACTGAGAATAGTGTTGGCTGTTAGTTTTGCATAAATGCCCTTTATTATGCTGAGGAATGTCCCTTCTATTCCAATTTGGTGAGAGTTTTGCTCAGGAATGGGTGTTGGATTTGATCAAATGCCTTTTCTGCATCAATTGATTTGATCACGTGGTTCTTCTCCTTTGTTTTATTTATGTGGTGGATGACACTGATTGTTTTTCTAATGTTGAACTTTCATACCTGATATGAACCCCACTTGGTCATATTTTGTTGAAGATTTTTGCATCTATATTCATGAGGGATATTGGTCTGTAGTTTTTCTTTTGAGTGATGTCTTTGCCTGGTTTTGATATCAAAGTTATGCTTGCTTCATAAAATGAGTTAGGGAGGATTCCATCCTTTTGTATGTTTTGGAATACTTTGA
>NW_006922487.1:357082-371636 GCF_000298275.1 Orycteropus afer afer | reverse complement strand
GTGTGCGTGTATTGCTATAAATTGGCCTCTGATCACTGCTGCTTTTGCTGTGTCCCAAAGATTTTGGTATGTTGTGCTTTCATTTTCTTTTTATTCAAGGAATTTTTGAATTTCAATTTTGATTTCTTCTCTTACCCAGTCTTTCTCAAGGAGGGTGTTGTTTAGTTTCCATGTGTTTACTCTTTTCAGTTGATCTTCCTATGGTTGATTTCTAATTTGATAGCATTATGATCTGAGAAGATGCTTTGCAGTATTTCAATGTTTTTAAATTTATTAAGACTTGCTTAATGGTCTAACATACTATCATGGGAAATGTTCCATGTGCACTGGAGACGAACATATATTGTGCTGCTGTTGGGTTAAGTGCTCGTAGATGTAGATGTTGGGTGAAATGCATCTTGCAGTTTTCTACAAGATGAAGTTGGTGGATTGTAATGTTTAGCTCTTCTACATCTTTGTTGAGTTTCTTTCCAGTTGTTCTATCTTTCAAAGAAAGTGGTGTATTAAAGCCTCCCACTATGAGTGTGGAGTCATCTATTTGGCTTTTCAACTCTTTTAAAGAATGATTTATGTATTTGGGGGCTCTTTCATTTGGTCCACAGATATTTATTATGGTTATATCTTCTTGTTCAATTGATTCTTCAATTGCTATATAATGTCCTTCCTTGTCTCTTATGGTGGTTTTTGTCTTAATGTCAATTTGATCAGAAATGAATATTGCCACTCCTGCTCTCTTAGAGTTGCCCTTTGCTTGATATATCTTTTTCCAACCTTTGATTTTTAGTCTATTTTTGTCTTTATCTCCAAGGTGTGTTTCTTGTAGGCAGCATATGGATGAGTTTTGTTTTCTCCTCCAGTCTGCCACTCTATGTCTCTTGAGTGGTGCATTTAATCCATTAACATTCAGGGTAATTATTGATAAGTTCGTATTTGTTGCTGTAATTTTGTTATGTGTTTTTTCATGGTGTCCCTGATTTCTTTGTTCCATATTATTTTCTGTGTTGAGCTCATTATGTTTATGAATAGTGTTATTATTTCCTTTGTTGCTGTTGTTTTAGTATATGCTGAATATTTGTGCTTGCCCTCTTTTTATTGTGATGTGAAGGTTTATCACTTTTCTTTGGGGTTACCCTATGATTTATATTTTTCTCCCCAAGTTTAGAACAGTCCATTCTATCTTGTAACTTTCTTAACTTCCTCACTATTTAGAAGTTCTGTAACTACACAGTCTTTTCCCTCTTTTTGTCTGTAGTTGTCCTAAATTGCCAATTGATGTCTCTGATCCCCTGTTTACAATCTTGTAAGCTCATTTTACTTTGGATATGTCCATAGCTGTAGTTTCTTGTTTATGTCATCTTGTGTATTATTGGTTGGTTGTTATTTGCTATTTTTGGTTCTCTGTCCAAAGGACTCCCTCTACCATCTCTTGTAAGGTTGCTCTGGTTTTAACAAGTTCCCTTAGTTTCTGCTTATCTGGAAATCTCTTAATTTCACCACCATATTTGAAGGACAATTTTGCTGGGTATATAATTCTTGGTTGAAAATTTTTCTCTTTCAGGATTTTATATATACCATCCCATTGCCTTCTCACTTGCATGGTTTCTGCTGAAAAATCAGAGCTTATTCTTACTGGCTGTCATTTGTAGGTAACTTTTTGTTTTTCCCATGAGGCTTTCAGGATTCTGTCTTAGTCTTTGGTTTTCATGAGTTTGATGATGATGTGTCTTGGTGATTTTCTTTTGGAGTCTATCTTTTTTGGTGTTCGTTGGACTTCCTGAATGGATATATTCTCATCTTTCATCATATCAGGGAAGTTCTCCTCCCACAAATCTTGGACAGTTTTCTCAGCGGTTTTATTTTTCTCTTCCCATTCTGGAATTCCAATGACATGTAAGTTATTCCTTTTGATGGTATCCCACATGAACCTTAGGTTTTCTTCATTTTTTATTTGTTATTTTTTTCTGATTGATCCCTTTCCAAAGAAGTATTCAGGTCTTTGTCTTCAATCCCATTAATTCTATCTTCCATCACACTAGTTCTTCTCCTTTGCCCTTCCAATGTGTTATCTATTTCTGACAATTTAGTATTAATCTTATGGATTTCTGTCTGTAGATTTAGAATCATTTCTAATGTTTCATTTATTTTGTCATTTTGTTCTTGTATTTTCTTCCAAAATTCTTCTAAGGTTATTTCTGTGTTTTCTTTGGTCTGTCTCTCAATCCTTTGAAGATACCTAAAGATAATTCTTTTGAATTCCTTATCAGAGAGTTCCAATGCTGCTTCTTCCTCAGGGATGTATTCTGAGTCTGTGACCTGCTCCCTTGTTTCTACCACTTTATCCTGCTTCTTTGTATGAACTGTGAGGGTCTCTTGTCTCTGAGACATCATGACTTTGTTGTATTTAGATATCTGTTAACTCTTTGTGAAGAGCATCCCAGGGTGCTTCAGGCTCTTCTTGGTGGGTTTTTTTTTTATTGTTGGCCCATTGGTGAAGAAGGAAATAGTGGCTCTCAGTCAGTAAGTGAAGTCACAGGAGGTGTGGGTGTAGTTGTGCCTTATGGGGACTGTTGTTGTCTCCCACTCTGTTAGATAAAAATTACAATTGAATAACTATCAAAACCTGAAAGCACATGGACAAAAAACACACTCTGTAATCACACGGAAAAAAAGGAAAAAGAAGAAAAAAAAAAAAAAACAAGAAAACCTGCAATATCTGGGGATAAGGCAGTAAAAGAAAAATGGTAGAGCTGGAGAATAATGATTGAAAAAAAATGGGAAAAATGCAAAAAGATAAACAAAGAACAGGGTTAGCCATCAGAAAAAAGGAGAAAGGAAAAAACAAAACTTAAATTAAAAAAAAAATCAATCAGGCACAGGGAAAAGGAAAAAATGCTAAAAACTAGGACCTGGGAGTGGAAGAATAAGAATAATATTAAAAATGACAAAAGTATTAATAATAACATTTGTTTTAAAACAGACAAATACAAGCAAACTAATCACCAGAAAAAGGAAAGCAAAAAAGAAAAAATAAAAATAAAAAAAGAGAAAAGAAATTGGTAGATGACTTGTCAGGCACCCAGGCTCCGTCTGAGCACACAGACTGTGATGGAGTTCCTGAGGACCCTGAAGGTAGGCAGGAGTCGGGGATGGCTGCACCTCTGTTCACCAAGCAGGTGTGGGGTATAAGAGTAATAAGAGGAATGTCACACCTTGTCAGTCTTGCAGGTCAGGAGTCTCCTTGGGGTTGTTGGAAAGCAGAACATGTTCTTAAGCCCCAGGAATCTGTGAGAGCACTGTCTCTTTAACTATCCAAAATAGTCAAGCCACTTTTAGACCTTCAAACTGGCGGTGCCCTCCAGACGGGAAAAAGTCCATAGTTCAGCCCGCCTTTCTCTTCACCTTCTCTATTTATTCCCCAGCCACCAGAGCAGTCTTCCATGCAGGCCTTGGCTAGCAGGGTGATTTTTTGGTTAATTCTTAGGTCCTACCACCACTCGGGAATCTCTAAGCTGTCTGTGCCGTGCCATCAGGATTGCTCAGGATCACTGCCAGACCGCAGCTCCATCTGTCTCCTTTTTTGGTATTTTCCTGCAAATTCTTCTGCTAGTTGGGGTTTAGTCCACTTCTATATATTTTATTTTCTATATATCCTCCCTTCAAGGCTCATTGACCCAGGATTATCTTCTGTGTCTGTATTAATTGGTTTCCCTATTCTTTGTTGAAGAGGGTCTGTACAGTCTTTCTGCCTAGTTCACCATCTTAACAGAACCTTGCCACTTAAAACCTTATGAATAGCAGTGAAACATTGTCTGCTTTAGTGCTGGAAGTAGAGCCCCTCAGGTTGGAAGACATTCACAACATGACTGGGGAAGAGCTGTCTCCTTGAAGTAGAGTGGACTTCAATGAAGTGGATGGAGTAAAGTTTTGAGAACTTCATTTTCTGATGTAGCATGACTAAAAAATGAGAAGAAAAAGCTGCTAATATCCATTACTATTTGGAACATGTAATGTATGAAATATGAATCTTGGATAATTGGAACTTTTAAAAAATATAATAGAGTACACACTATATACAATTTTTTTAAAAAATGTAATAGAATACACAAATATTGATATCATAGGCATTAATGAACTGAAATAGACTGGTACTGGCCATTTTGAATCAGACACTCTTATGACTAATATGACAGGAATGACAAACTGAAGAGGAATAGTGTCATAATCACTGTCAAAAAGAACATATTAAGATTTATCCTTAAGTACTATCAGTGATAGGATAGCATCCATAAGCCTACAATGAAAACCAGTTAATACTACTATTCAAGTTTGCATACCAACCCCTAAAGCCAATGAAGAAATTGAAGATTTTTAGCAACTTCTGCAATCTGAAATTGAGTAAACATGCAATCAAGATGTATTGACAATGATAAGAATGTAAAGTCTGGAAACAAAGAAGAAGCATCAGTAGTTGGAAAATATGGCCTTGATAATAAAAATGACACCAGAGATGGCATGATAGAATTTTGCATGACCAATGATCATTGCAAATATCTTTTGCCAGCAAAATAAATGTTGACTATACAGTTGTATATCCCCAGATGGAATAACCAGAAATTATTGACCACATCTGTAGAAAGAGTCAATGCAGAAGCTCAATATCATCAATCAAAACAAGTCCAGGGGCTGATTTTGGAAAAGACCATAAGTTATTCATATGCAAGTGTTTTGATTTTCTAGTGTCACTCTAAGAGAAGATACCACAAATGGGTGGCTTAATAAACAAGGATTTATTCTGTTAGTCTTTAGGAGGCTAGAAGTCCTAGTGAGCTTTAGGGACTGGGTGAAAGCCCCTTGAACTTGTGCTTCAGCTCTGCCTCTTACTCCTGGCCCACTGAAGTTGGAGGTGTCTCTTCATTCAGGCAGCTGATGACTGCTGAGGCTAACAAACTCAACACCAACAGGTAAAATGGCAGAGTACTGAGATTACAAAACACGATGGCAGGCCACTAGTTCAAGTCCAGACACAGTCCCAAGATTGGGAGGAATCATAGCAGGCTGCTGAATGAAGTCTCAGCTACTTGCAGGGCCCAAGCATGCCAAAAAGCTGGAGATCTTCCTCAAAGCTTCTTTTTATGTCCTGGAAGGAGACCACATTCCTATGGCAACTACTCAGCTGCTCCAGTAGATTCCACCATGAAGTTGATTACAAGTCTCATCATGGGGAATACTACATCCAGCTGCTCAGCCACCCAAAAGCAGCCTCAGCCAAGTTGACACACAACTTAACTACTACAGAAAGTTTAAATTAAAGCTGAAGAAAATGTCTATAGCAATCAAATTACAACCTTGAGAATATTCCACTGAATTAAGTGATCATCTATAGATTTGATACACTGAGCACCAATAACTTAAGAGCAGATGAGTTGTGAGATGACATCAAGGATATCGCACAGGAAGAGAGCAAAAGATCATAAAAAGATAGGAAGGAAAAGAAAAAGACTCAAATGGATGTCAGAAGAGACTCTGAACTTGCTCTTAAGAAACGAGTAGCTAAAGTAAATGGAAGAAATAACAAGATAAAAGAGCTGAACAGAAGATTTTAAAGAGCAGCTAGAGCAGAAAAAGACAATCACTATAATGAAATGTGCCAAGACCGGGAGTTAGAAAACAAGAAGGCCAAAACAAGCTTGGCATTTCTCAAGCTGAAAGAACTGAGGATAAAAATTAAAGCCTTTAGTTGCAATATTGAACGATTCTATGGACAAAATATTGAATTATGCAGGAAACATCAAAAGAAGATGGAAGGAATACACACAGTCACTGTACCAAAAAGAACTGCTTGATGTTCATCCATTTCAGGAGGTGGCATATGGTCAAGAACCAATGGTATTGAAGGAAGAAGTTGAAGCTCCACTGAAGGTATTGATGAAGAACAAGGCTCTAGAAATTGATGATGGTATTGAGATGTTTCAACAAATGGATGCCCCATTGGATGCACTCACCCAGTTATGCCAAGAGATTTGGAAGACAGCTACCTAGTCAACTGACTGGAAGAGATCCATATTTGTACCCATTCTAAAGAAAGGTGATCTCACAGAATGTGGAAATTATTGAATAATATCATTAATATCACATGCAAGTAAAATCTTACTGAAGATAATTGAAAAATGGTTGCAGCAGTATATTGACAGAGAACTTTCAGAAATGCAAGCTGGATTCAGAAGAGGATATGGAACAAAGGATATTATTACTATGTCAGATGGACTGTGGCTCAAAGCAAAGAATACCAGAAAGATGTTTACTTGTGTTTTATTGACTATGAAAAGGCATTTGATTGTGTGGATCATAGAAAATTGTGGATAACATTGAGAAGAATGAGAATTCTAGAATGCTTAATTGTACTCATGAAGCACCTATACATAGACCAGGAGGCTGTTGTTCAAACAGAACAAGGGGACACTGCATGGTACAAAATCAAGAAGGGAGTGCATCAGGATTGTATCCTTTCACCATACTTATTCAATATGTATGCTGAGCAACTAATCTGAGAAGCTGGACTATATGAAGAAGAACATGGCATTAGTATTGGAGGAAGAATCATTAACAACTTGCAATACACAGATGACACAACTTTGCTTTCTGAAAGTAAGGATGACTTGAAGCACTTACTGATGAAGATTGAAGAATACAGTGTGCAGTATGGAGTACATCTCAATATAAAGAAAACACAAATCCTCACAACTGGACTTATCAGCAGCAACACAATAAATGGCGAAAAGACTGAAATTGTCAAAGACTTCACATTGCTTTGTTCTACAGTCCACGCCATTGGAAGCAGAAGTGAGGATATCGGATGACATTGTTGTTGTTATATGTCATGGAGTCAGACCCAACTCATAGTGACCCCTCCTTTGATTTATAATATGGTATCACTATGGAAGTAGATTGCCCAACCTTCCTTCTGAGGAGTGGCTGGGGGGTTTGAACCGCCAGCCTTCTGGTTAGCAGTCAAGGCACTGTGCTTCCAGAGCTCCTCAGAAGACATATAGCACTGGGCAAATCAGCTGCAAAGGACCTCTTTCAAGTGCTGAAGAGCAAAAATGTCTCCTTGAGGACTAAGGTGCACCTGACACAAGCTATGGTATTTTCAGTTGCCTCATATGCATGTGATAGCTGGACAATAAATAAAGAAGACAGAAGAAGGATTGATGCTTTTGAGCTGTGGTGTTGGCAAAGAATGATGAAAGTACTGTGGACTTCTAAAAGAAATAACAGGTCTTTCCTGGAGGAATTGCAGCCAGAATGCTCCTTGGAGGCGAGAATGGCCATACTTTGTCTCACATACTTTGGTCATGTTGTCAGAAGGGACCATTCCCTGAAGAAGGATGTCATGCTTGGTAAGGTGGAAGGTTGACGAAAGAAGGGAAGACTCTCAATGAGATGGATTGACATGGTGGCAGTGGTGATGGGCTCAAGTATAGAAAGGACCATAGAGCTGGCACCAGAGTGGGCATTGTTTCATTCTGCTGTGCATAGGGTCACTATAGGGTCACTATGAGTCGGATATGACTGGGTGACACCTAACAACAACAAGAAGAACAACACATGCACATAAGAGCTGGACAATAAATACGGAAGACAGCTGAAGAATTGATGCTTTTGAATTATGATGTCAGTAAAGAATATTAAATATACCATGGACTACCACAAGAAGGAATAAATCTGTCTTAGAAAAAGTACTGCTGGAATGTTCCCTACAAGTGAGAGTGTCCAGACTTTGTTTCTCTTACTTTGGTCATATTATCAGGAAGGGCCTGTCTCTGGAGAAGTATATTACGCTTGGTAAAGTAGTGAGTCAGCACAAAAAAGAAGACCCTCAATGAGGTGCATTAATAGCATTAATACAGTTGCTGCAGCAATGAGTTCAAACGTAGCAAGTATTGGGAGAATGGTACAGTGTTTTGCTCTGTTGTATATAGGATTACTGTGAGTCAGAGCTGTCTCAACAGCACCTAATAACAATAGCCATAATCCTAAATACATATTAACTTGTTGTTGTTGTTGCTGTTGTTATGTGCCGTCGTTGAGTCAGACCCGACTCATAGCAACCCCTCCTTGGGTTTCTGAGATGCTATCACTATGCAAGTAGGTTGCCCAACCTTCCTTCCAAGGAGTGGCTGGTGGGTTTGAACCGCTAGCCCTCTCTGGTTAGCAGTCAAGTGCCTTAGGCAATATGCTACCAGAGTGTTATAATTTTCATCATCATCTACATTTTAACAGTGAAGTAATTGAAATAGCAACAGGTCACTTAACATTTTGGTGGTAAAGCTATAATCATCAGTCCAGCAATTGAACTGTCGTTGTTGCTATGTGCCATCGAGTCAGACCCAACTCATAGCGACCCCTCCTTGGGTTTCCGAGGCAGTATCACTATGGAAGTAGATTGCCCCATCTTCCTTCCGAGGAGTGGTTGGTGGGTTTGAACCGCCAACCTTCTGGTTAGCAGTCAAGTGCCTTAGCCACTATGCTACCAGAGCTCCCAGTGTCTTTAATTATCCAAATATACCATGTTTCTTCTGGCCTGAAAAACTAAATAAGAACCTAACCCAATATCTCCAGGAAAAATGGAGATATTGATTTTATAAAAATCTCAGACAATATTTAAAAATATAACTTTTTAATTGTTTTTGTAGCTCAGTTTTAAAGCAGAGATAGTAGGCAACACCAGGAATATACCATTGATGTTAAGCTTTCTTCTTGAAGCTACATACACTGTAATAGATCATTCCTGATAATACGTCCAAAGTATATGAGACAGTCTCACCATTCTTACATCTAAGGAACATTCTGGCTGTACTTTGTCTAAGACAGATATGCTTGTTTTTCTGGTAGTCCATGGTATCTTCATAACCTTTGCCAACATTAAAATTCCAATGCATTAACCCTTCTTCAGTCTTCCTTATTCATTGTTCAGCTTTCACATGCATATGAGATGACTGAAAATACCATGGCTTGTGTCAGGCACACTTTATTGTTCAAAGTGATGTCCAGCTTTTTAATACTTTAAAGACATCTTTAGCAGTACATCTGCCCAATGCAGCACATCATATGATTTCTTTCTTTTCTTTTCTTTTTTAGATGCAGCCAAAAACCACTGCTCTAATCCATCTGCTTGTAACACACTCCCCGCTAAAGGCTTCTGAAGGAACTTTTTTTAAAAAAAAATTTAAAAATGTATTATAAAATAGTTTAAACAGAAACTAGTACAATGAACCCCCATATGTTCATACCCTAGCTTCAGAAACTATCAAGCAATGGCTAAAATTATTTCTTATTTTTTATATTATTATTATTATCATTTTAAATCTCCTCATCCATATCAAACCTATCTCTTTATCATTTGATTTCTTGATTACTACTTCCATGGGTATTGATTGTGGATCCAAGTAAAATGAAAGCTTTTACAATTTCAGTCTTTTCTCCATTTATCATGATGTTCCTTATTGATCTAGGAGGTCTGGTGTCATAGTGCCTAAGGCATTTTGACTGCTAACCAGAAGGCTGGTGGTTCAATTCCACCAGCCACTCTTCAGAAGGAAGATGGGGCAATCTACTTCAGTAGTGATACTGCCTCGGAAACCCAAGGAGTGGTCGCTATGAGTCTAAATCAACTCAACGACAATGAGTTTTGTTTTGTTTTGTTTTTTCCTATTGATCCAGTTGTAAAGATTTTTTGTTTCCTTTATGTTAAGGTATGTGGTTGTTGTTATTGGGTGCTGTTAAGTTGGCTCCAACTCATAGTGAACCTATGTACAACAGAACAAAACACTGCCTGACCTATGAAAAGTTTTCCAGCAACATATCAGACAGTGTTTCACTGCTCTTCATAAGGTATTCACTGGCCTGTTCTTTGAAAAGTGGATGGCCCCTTCCTTCTTCTGAGTCTGTCTTAGTCTGGAAGCTCTGCTGAAACCTGTCCATCATGGGTTACCCTGCTGGTATTTGAGATACCTGTGGCATAGCCTCCAGCCTCACAGCAACACACAAGCCACAACTGTATGACAAACTGACAGATGAGTAGAGGATGTTCATGTATAATCCACACAAATTATAACTAGCATTGGGCAAAAGTTCTATCAGCATTAGCCCTATTGCATTAATAGGAATAAGGTTAATATCTGCAATGAGTGACTATTTAAGGGGTTGGCATGAACCTATACAATTAAATGGAGATGAAAATCAACAGCAAACAACATATCTTCCATGTCTATGTCCTCAAACTAACACAAGTCTCCTTCAGTAACTATGGTCTTTCACCTGTTTCTGGAGTTCTCCCCCAAAATGCTTGCTCATGAGCTTTCTTGGTCCTCCCCAGAACCAGTCAGAGACAAACTGATGGGAGAAGGCTGACAGGCATTTTTCCCCTGAGGATGTCATCTCTTTTGCCAGGAGTGCCTTCTCCTGGTTGTAGAATAGGCTTTCTTTGGCTACATAGATATTTGGGGATTATGCCTTGTGTTCAGGAGAACAGTGAGAGGACTAGTGCCAGGGCATTCCCTAGGATGCCTACCTGTGCATAAGGATTACAAATAGCAATGCTTAGAAAATAAGAATTTGGAATGCTGACTGTCAGAGGCGCAGACCTATCTGGATGGACTGACCTTAGAAGAGGATAGGTCTTTAGCTATGGTGAGTCTTAAGGACAATTGTGGCCCCTATATATACACTAGGAGTTCTTATACCATAGTGCCTAAGGCAATTGCCTGCCAACTAGAAGTCTGGAGATTCAAACCCACCAGCCACTCCTCGAAAGGAAGGTTGGGCAATCTACTTCTATACTGATACTACCTCAGAAACCTAAGGAGGGGTCACTATGAGTCAGGTCTGACTCGACAGCACATAACAACAACAAGATATATACAATAGGAGCTCTGGTGATGTGGTGCCTAAGGCATTTGACTGATAACCAGAAGGTTGGTGGTTCAAACACACCAGCCACTCTGCAGAAGGAAGACTGGGATATATACTTTACTTCTGTAAAGATTTACTTCCTTGGAACCCCAAAGGGGTTTCTAATGGAGACCCATTGGAATTGACTCGATGGCTGTGAGTTTGGATTTTATTTATACACTTAGTAAAATATCTTTCCATATTTTGGACCAAACGAATGTTGTTGTTAGGTGCCATCAAGTTGTCTCCAACACAAAATGACACTATACAGCAGAATGAAACACTGCCTGGTCCTGTACCAGCCCCACAATACTTGCTATACCTGAACCCATCATTGCAGCCACTGTGTCAATCCACCTTGTTGAGGGACTTCCCCTTTTTTGTTGACCTTCCACTTTGCCAAGCATGATATCCTTCATCATCACAAAGAAGGTTTCAAGATCTATCCTGACGTACAATGCTGTCTGTGATAGGATAATATCCATGTTCCTACAAGGAAGGCCAGTTAATACTTCTATTATTCAAATTTACGCACCAACCACCAAGGCCAAATATGAGGAAATTGAAGAATTTTACCAACTTCTGCAGTCTGAAATTGATCGAACATGCAATCAAGATGTGCTGATTTTTAACAGGTAATTGTGGTTAAGTTTGTGTGTCAACTAGGCTAGGCCTGGTTAAGGAGATGGGAAGCTAGATGTTGCATTCCCCAGGATTAGACTGGTAATCAACTCCATTGTAGAATCTACTGTGAACAACTGAGTAACTGCTTCTGGGTATGTAGTCTGCTTCCCATATATAAGAAAGAGCTTTGGGAATGGTCTCTAGCTTATGGCATGCTTGAACCCTGCATGCAGCCATGTCATTTTTCAGCACCCTACCATGCTCTGCTGACTTTGGGACTTTCAATGGACTTAAATTAATGGCTTGCCATGTGGTTTGGTAACATTAGGACTGTGCCATTTTACTTGTCAATGTTGGGTTTGTCAGTCTCAGTATCCAGTAGCTGTCTGAGTGAAGAAAAACCTCTAGCTCCAGTGGGCCAGGAGCAGGAGGCAGAGCTGAACCCCAAGGTTGAGGGGCTTTCGCCCAGCCCCTAGAGCCTGGCACTTTGAACTTGGACTTAAAGCCTCCAAATTGTAAGAATAAACTGTTTGTTCAGCCATCCCATTTGTGGTATATTCTTGTCAGAGTGGTACTAAGTAACCATAACAGTAATAAAACCTTCATTATCAAAAAATATGATTGCATCAACCAGGGTTCTCCAGAGAAACAGAACCAATTGTGTGCGTGGGGTGTGTGTGTGTGTGTGTGTGTGTGTGTGTGTTTGTGTTGAAGCATATAAAGAGAGAAAGTGAGTGAGAGAGAGAGATTTAAAGGAATTGGCTTACAAGATTGTGGGGCTGCCAAGTCTGAAATGTGTAGGGTGACCAACAGGCTTGAAACAGGCAAGCATCAATGTGTCAGACTTGAGTCTGAAATTCATATAAAAGACAGACATAAGACTGGAAACTCAGGCAGGATTTCTATTTCAGTCTTGAAGAAAAATACCCTTTCCTCCTAGAAAGTTCAGTTTTTGCTCTTAAGTCTTCAATTTATTATATGAAGTAAACCCACATTACCTAGAATAATCTCCTTTACTTAAATCAACTGATTAAATATTTTAAAGGAGCTCTGGTAGCATAGTGGCTAAAGCACTTGACTGCTAACCAGAAGGCTGGCGGTTCAAACCCACCAGCCACTCCTCGGAAGGAAGGTTGGGCAATCCTACTTCCGTAGTGATACTGCCTCGGAAACCCAAGTAGGGGTCGCTATGAGTCGGGGCCGACTCGATGGCACATAACAACAACAACAACAAATATTTTAGGTAGCATAGTGGCTAAGGCACTTGACTGCTAACCAGAAGGCTGGCGGTTCAAACCCACCAGCCACTCCTCGGAAGGAAGGTTGGGCAATCCTACTTCCGTAGTGATACTGCCTCGGAAACCCAAGTAGGGGTCGCTATGAGTCGGGGCCGACTCGATGGCACATAACAACAACAACAACAAATATTTTAAAATTCCAAATTAATGCAAATAAAACATAATGAACAGTAAAATCTAATATTTCCAATTACACTTGTGAATATAGTTTCAACTTTCTCAAACACAATACTAGTAAATTGACATCAGTAAAAATGTATGTTTAAGTAGAATGTATTATAACCATATACTATTTTCTCCAGAAATACAAACCTGAAAAGATCACTTGACTTTTTAAATATATTTGTATAATTAGCTCTTTTAAGAGAGTAATAGGAAATATTTGGCTATTTATTGATGATCTAATCATGTTCAAAGAAGACAAGAATATCTTTAAATTAGTATAAAAATAAAATTTAGTATACATTTTTTGTAAGTGTATAGAAAAAGTTCCTGTTACAAATAGTAGTATTTCATGCACACATTTTATAGCTCACAAATATGTGCTATAAATTATAACAGATAATATTGTAAATATTTAGATGTTGTATTCATTTTTTAAAACCAAATATTTAAAGTGTTTTTTACACTTCCAGAAAACCTCAGAATATGAGAGTATGAGTTCCATCATATGTGACTATAAAATATACATAGGATGTGGGAAAAATAAGCCAGTAATTAGTTTTAAAAATTAATATGTAGGAGGTGTCCACAAGACGGCTGACTAGGCAGAAGGACTGCACAGACCCTCTTCAACAAAGAAAAGGGAAATCAATTAACACAGACACAGAAGATAATCTTGGCCCACTGAGCCTTGAAGGGAAGGATACAGAAGTAGACTAAACCCCAACTAGCAGAAGAATTTGCGTGAAAATAAAAAAAAAAAAAAAAAGGAGACATACAGAGCTGCAGTCTGGCGGGGACCTGAGCGCTCCTGATGGCACAAATGACTTGGACGTTCCCAAGTGGTGGTAGGACATAAAAATTAACCTAAAAAATCACCCTGCTAGCCAGGGATTTCACGGACTGTGCACGGTGGCTGGGGAACAAACGGAGAAGGTGAAGAGAAAGGTGGGCTGAGCTGTGGACTTTTGCTGGTCCAGAGGGCACCGCCATTTTGTAGGTTTAAAAAGTGGCTTGACTATTTTGGATATTTAAAGAGACAGCACTCTCGCAGAATCCTGTGATGGTAGGACTTAAGAATTAACCTAAAAATCACCCTGCTAGCCGGGGACTGCGTGGAGGACTGTGTACAGTGGTTGGAGAACAAATGGAGAAGGTGAAGAGAAAGGGGGGCTGAGCTGCGGACTTTTGCCAGTCCGGAGGGCACCGCCATTTTGAAGGTTTAAAAAGCGGCTTGACTTTTTTGGATATTTAAAGAGACAGTGCTCTTGCAAATTTCTGGGGCTGTAGATCACGTTCTGCTTTCCAGCAACCCCAAGGACACTCGGGGCCTGCAAGACTGAAAAGGTATGACATTCTTCTTGTTACAACACCCTACATCTGCTTGGTGAATGGAGGTGTGGCCATCCCAACTCCCACCTACCTTCTGGGCCCCCAGGAACTCCATCACAGTCTATGTGCTCAGACAGAGCCTGGGTACCCTATGCAGTCTTCCACTGATTTTTTTCTTTTTTTTTTTT
>NW_006922487.1:345708-350370 GCF_000298275.1 Orycteropus afer afer | reverse complement strand
TGTAGGAGATCCTTGATAGAGAGGGAGAACAATGTGAAACAAAACTCAAAATCATTTGGAGGAAAAAAAAAAAAAGTGGGGACCAGATTTGCTGGTCCAATAGAGCCTGGTGGAACCACTGAGACTATGGCCCCTAGCTTCCCTTCAGGTCTGGAATTGAACCCACACCTGTGGTTTCCAACCAAACAAAGTACAGGCATGTAAGTTAAACATTTACCTCAAGTAGACACACACCCTGGAGAGAACAATCATGGGAGAAGGAAGGGCTGCTTATTCACAGGGAGACAGCTCAGGGGGCAGGAGAGTATGGAGGGATGGACACCGGGAAGTGGTACTATGGGGAGGAAGTTGGAGGGGAGCTGTTGCATTGTGGTAAACTTTGGTCAATGATATGAGACAAAGTATATGTGAACTGCTGCATGGAAAGTGAATTGGCTCTGTAAATCTTCACCCAAAACACAATAAATAAATAAAAATTAATATGTAGACAGGATACTGTGATTTGGAGGAAACAGAGTAAATGACATAGCAGATTGCAAAGTTAATGTCAAATGAATCAGGAAGGAAAAGAAAAGAGAGTTTTTATAAGCAGCTGGTAAATTTTATGCTAACAAGACAAGAAAATATACTTTAGTGAGTATACCTATCAGGCTGTGTTAATTCATTACATTCAGAGCTATGCATTCACAAAATACATAATCTTAATCTCAGATATTTTGTTTTGTTTACATTTTTTTTAATGATTTGAGTAATAACTGATAGATTCAGATTTTGATGGCTATAGGACTTCCTTCATGTTATAAGCCTACACAAAGAAATCTCTGGTGGTGTAGTGCCTAAGGCATTTGACTGTTAACCAAAAGGCTGGCAATTCAAACCCACCAGCCACTCCTCGAAAAGAAGATGGGGAATCACTTCCATAGTGATACTGCCTCAGAAATGCAAGGAGAGTCACTATGAGTTGGATCAAACTCAATTGCAGTGTGTTTGGTTTTGGTAGAACATTAAAATAATGGGAATCTAAAAATTCCTATATATTAAAAAGCCTAAAAATAGCAAAACTAGAGACAATCATTTCCATTCAATATTTGCAATCCAATAAATGAGTGTGTTTTTATAAACATTTCTACAAAATTAGAGAGAAGGTAGTGAATTAAACTTGCTTTCAACATCATGATTTTTACAAAAAGTAGAAATACTGACTGAGGAGTGACTATATACTGTGCTGTTTTACCTTCAATTTTTACCTACCGTATCTTCTCTTGCTGTTTAAATGGTCAGTTTTTTTATGCAGAAACTCATTTAATCATATTTTAACCAGACACTGATCCTAAATGCCCATGCACTCTGGGGTAGAGAATCCCGATATCTCAAA
Source organism: Orycteropus afer afer (assembly GCF_000298275.1). NCBI lineage: Eukaryota > Metazoa > Chordata > Mammalia > Tubulidentata > Orycteropodidae > Orycteropus > Orycteropus afer. The sequence goes on along the minus strand of NW_006922487.1, from coordinate 348,995 downwards.
GAAGTATGTTACCCTAACTGGTCTACTGTTATTGTTTTTATTTTATCTATTAAAAAAAAATAATAATTGAACCTGGGGACTTTGGCAAGGTGGTGGAATAAGCAGACAAGCTAACCAGACTATCTATAATAAAGAAATAAAAAACAAATGAAATAGATACAGATGAAAATCCTAGAACCCTACGCTTTGAAGGGAAGAATGAAGAAGTGGATTAAATACCAACAAGTAGAAGAAACTGAATGAAAACAGTGAATAAGGAGACAAAGGGAGCTGTGAACTGTCCACTCGCCTGACAGTGAGGCCATTTTGAATATTTGCAAGTGACATTCCCATCAGAACAGCAGCCTGATAATTGGCTCTGCTTGCCAAGGACTACATGGTCATTCTGGTGGGTGTTGATCAGAAATGTGCAATATTCTTCTTGTACCTTTTCACCCCCACCCACCTACTTGACAAGTAGGAATTCCATCCCACACTGGGCACCTTGCCATCAGCTGCCTTCTAGGCAGGTAGGAACTGGTTTCAGGACTAAGTTCCCTGCTCACAACCACCTTTTTGGCTGGAACGAACTTTTTCTGGGACCAGGTTCCCTACACACAGCTGTCTTTTGAGCTGGTAGGAAATTCTGGGAGCAGGGATTCTGTGCAAAACTGCCTTCTGGGACAGCAAGAACTTTTTCTCTGAAAAGACACTCTGCCCACAGCTGTTTTTTAGGCCAGCAGGAATTCCTTTGGGAATTAGGTCACTTGCTCCCAGCTGCCTTTTGCACCAACAGAACATTTTCTGGGTTTAAGCACCCTGCTAGATGTCTTCTAAATTGACAGGAGCTCATCTGGAATCAGACACCCTGGCCCTAGTTTCCCTCTACTTAGGCAGGTACTAGTTCTTGGACCAGACACCCTGCTCTCAGCCAAATTTCGGGCTGGCATGAATGTTTTCTGGGACTAGGTGCAATGCATTGAGCCACACTTTGTAATAGCAGATACTCCATCTGGAACCAGGCACCTTGTTCCTAGTTGTCTTTAAGGCTGAAAGGATGTTTTTGTACATCCAGGTGCCCTGTCCCAGACATCTCCTGGGCCAGGAGGAATTTGTCTTGAATCAGGCAACTTGCCCCCAGTTGACTTCTGAGTAGGCAGGAACTAGTTCTAGGACCAGATGTCCTGCTTCTGTCCACCTTTTGGGGTGGCAGGAACTTCTTCTGGGACCAGGAGCCCTACATCCAGCCACCTTTTGAGATTATTAGAATTTCTTCTCAGAGCAGAGGCCCTGTGCAAAGCCCCATTTTAAAGGGGCAGGAGGAATATATTCTGGGACCATGTATCCTAAATCCAGTCACCTTTCAGGATGGCAGAAATTTTTTGGGGAGTAGGATCCCATGCCCAATTACATTTTTTGGACACCAGGAATTCCTTCTGGGACCACGCATCCTGCTGCCAGCTATATTTGTGACAGCAGTAACTACTTCTGGGACGAAGAGCCCTACCCTAGCTGCCTTTTTAGCTGGCATGAACTCCTTCTGAAACCAGGTGCCCTATTCCAGGCCATTGGCCTGCAGGAATAAGCTGGGTATTCAGCCCCTCAATTTTCTTCTTTTCAAAAAAAAATTATTCATTGTTTCTTTTTCTTTCTTTCTTTCTTTCTATGTTTTCTTTTCTTTCATTTCCCTGCTTCTTATTTCTTTTCCTTTTCTTTGATCCCCTTTTTCTTTCCTTTCTTCTTTTCATTTTTCCTATCCCTTATTTTCCTTTTTGTATTTTCTTATTTTTTCCTTGTTATTCTTTTTACACTTACTCTTTTTTTCTCCCCCCAACATATTTTGCTTTTATTTATTTTTCTCTTTGTCCTTCTTTTTTTATTTTTATTTTTTTATTATTGTTTTCCTTTTTTGTTGTTGCTTGTTTACACTGTTTGTTTTTTTCTGTCTTCTTTTATTTATTTGCTTATTTTTTCAGTGTTGTTATTATTTTACTTTTTTTTTTTTTTTTTTTTTTGTCCTAACTGGCAAGAGACATCAACTGAGCCCACACAACCAACCACATTTGGACGTCTTGTAGCCCCACCCAATGTGTGAGTGTCACCATTTGCTTCTGTACCAACTAATCAATGACAGACAGGGCTAAATACCAGCCCAACCCACCCTAAAAGACTCTGTCAGAATACCAATTGCTACACATGTTCTCTTCCTCTATCATGTCAACCACAAGATAGATGGTAAGTACCTAAGTGCTGCAAAACTAGTGAAGAGTAGAACTCCAGCCATACTTGCTCAGACATACCAAAACAAAATAATAATAATATAAACATTCCCTGATGAATCATACCAACATACAGTGATCAATACAATCATATCACAATGTGTCAGAGACAACTGGCACTCACACTTTACACAAAGAAGCAAAATAAAGTACTACAAACAAGGGATCAGGATACAGAACCAGAAAACCTCCCTGAGGAAGAGGTGGCACTGGAATTACCTGCTAGGGAACTCAAAATAATTATATTTAAGTAACTTCAATGGATTAAGAGAAAAATCAAGGAAAACACTGATTACAATCAAGGAAAGCACAGACAAAACCCCAGAAGAATTTAGGAAAACAATTCAAGAGGAAACTGACAGAATAAATGAAAAAATTAGAAATAATACTAAAATAGCAAATACAAATCCAGAATACTAATACCAAGTTTTCAGAACTAACTAACATTGAAAGGGGGAAGTAGAAAAAAAATGACTCAATGGAAGACAGAATTAATGAGATTGAAGATAAATATCTCCACACTACTTTGTTAAAGAAACAGTCAGGAAAAAAAAAAGAAGTCTAAGAATTATGTGAGACATCATCAAGAGGAATAACATATGTGTGATTAGAATTCCAAAAAGAAATAGACAAAGTTACAGAGAAAATTATTGAATAATTGATCAAGAAATTTTCTAATATGATGAAAAATGAGAAGATATGCATGCAAGACATGGACTATGTGAAGAAAAAGGTGGCATCAGGATTGGAGGAAGTATCATTAACAACCTGAGATACACAGATGATATAACTTTGCTTGCTAAAAGTGAGGATGACTTGAGGCACTTACTAATGAAGGTTGAAGAATACAGTCTGTAGTATGGATTACGTCTCAATATAAAGAAAACAAAATGCTCACAACTGGACCAAAGAGCAGTATCACAATAAATGGAGAGAAGATTGAAGTTGTCACGTTGCTTGGTTCTACAATCGATGTTAACGGTAGCAGCAGTCAGGACATTAGATGATGTCTAATGGGAAGGTCAACTG
>NW_006922487.1:325256-338639 GCF_000298275.1 Orycteropus afer afer | reverse complement strand
AGTATATAGTCCAGAATGCCGTTCTTCCAGCTTGTCCCTGGGATAGCATTGCAGGTAGGCCACACCCCTGGGGAAACTCCCCCTGGGCAGACCGGCCGCTCAGAACTCAGTCATGTGATCCATCATGGGAACCACCACTCACAACTGGAGTCCAGCCAAGTTGACACATCTTCAACTATCACACAAAGAAATATAAAACAACTAGAAAGAAACTCAAAAAAGATACAGAAGAACTAAACAGTACAACCAACTTACCATTATAGACATATCCAGTAGATTTCACCAAACAAGAGCATAATACACATTCTTTTCTAGTGCACACAGAACATTCTCAGTAATAGACCATATGGCAGGCAACAAAGGAAGCCACAGTAAATTTAAATACATCAAAATACTGCAAACCATCTTCACATGTCACAATGCTATAAAATTAGAAAATAGTAATAGCAGCATGAAGAAAAAAAAAAAATAAACACGTGGAAACTGAATAACACATTGTTCAAAAACTATAGGATGATAGAATAAATTAAAAAGTGGAAGAAAAAAAAAAAAGAAATTCCTGAAGCAACAAGAATGAAAACTAAACATGCCAAAATATTTGAGACACAGCAAAATCAATGCTCAGAGGACAATTTATAGTAATAAATGCACTCATCAAAAAAAAGGAGAAAGAGCCAAAATCAGCACCTTAACCAAACATCTCCAACAAGTAGAAAAAGAGCAGCAAAAATCCTATATTCACTGGAAGAAAAGAGACGATAAAGATTTGAGCAGAAAGAAATGAAACAGAAAACAATCAGAAAGAATCAACAAGACTAGAAGTTGATTCTTTGAAAAGATTAATGAAATAAACAAACCACTGGTAAATTTAACAAAGAAAAGGAGGGAAAAGATGCAAATAATTGAATGAAAAAAGAAATAACCAATGAGAAAAGTCCTGGCATAGATGGCTTCACTTATGAATTCCACCAAATGTTCAAAGAAAAGCTAACAATAATTCTACTCACATCATTCCAGAATATGGAAAAGAAGGGAATACACCCACATTTATTTTATGAAGCAAGGATGACCCTGATACCAAAGCAGAAGACACCACTGAAAAAGAAAATTAAAAACCAACATTCCTCATCAAAACAGATGCAAAAATTTCAACAAAATCCTAGACAATAGGCTGTAAAATTATATCAAAAAAATAAACACATCATGACCAAGTGAGATTCATACCAACATTAGAAAAGCAATCAACATAATTCATCACATAAATAAAACAAAGGAAAAGATTCAGATAATCATATCAATTGACAGTGAAAGGCACTTGTCAAAATCCAATACCCATTCCTGATAAAAACACTGAACAAAATAGGAATATAAGGGTAATTCCTCAACATGATTAAGGGCATATCTACAAAACCAATGGCTAACATTATTCTTGGGAGCTCTGATAGCCTAGTGCCTAAGGCAGTTGACTGCTAACCAAAAGGCTGGCAGTTCAAACCCACCAGCCACTTCTCATAAGGAAGATTGGGCAATCTACTTCTGTAGAGATACTGCCTCCGAAACACAAGGAAGGGTCTATGAGTTTGGGCTGACTCAATGGTACATAACAACAACATTATTCTTAGTGGGGAGAGACCTCAAGCATTCCTCTTATGAATGAAAACCCAGAAGAAAACCCTTTAACACCACTACTTCCATTCACTATTTTATTGGAAATCCTAGACAGAGAAAATGGGGAGCTCTGCTGGCTTAGTGCCTAAAGCATTTGACTGCTAATCAGAAGGCTGGCCGTTCAAACCCACGAGTCACTCCTTGGAAGGAAGATTGGACAATCTACTTCTGTAGTAACATTCTCTTGGAAACCCAAGGAGGGGTAGCTATGAGTAGGATCCAACTTGATGGCAGTGAGTTTGGTTTGTTTTTATGGTAGACAGAGAAATAAGGTAAAAAAGGGAAATAAAAGACATTTACAAAGAAAAAGTAGAACTATCTCTATTTGCAGATGATAAGTTTTTGTTTTTTTACTTTTATTGTCATGAAAACATACATACCAAGACATTCATCAACAAAACAACTCCCACATTTACAGCTCAGGGACACTGATGATATTTTTCATGTTCTGCCCCATTATTGCTATATTTTTCCAAAATATTCCATCACCTGCAGATGATATGATTTTATACACAGAAAATCCAGAGGATTGAGAAAGAAAATTACTGGAACTAATTGATAGTTTCAGCAAAATGACAGAGTACAAGATCAACATACAAAAATCAGTTGGATTCCTTTACACCGATGAAGAGAATGCCGAGAAACAAATCAGGAAAGGAATACCATTTACAATAACTGCTCAAAAGATGAAGTAGTTAGGAATAAATCTTACCAGAAGCACAAAAGACCTATACAAAGGAAACTACAAAACTATTACAAGGAATCAAAAGAGATCTATAAAAATGGAAGAATATAAGATGCTCATGCATAGAGATTTTAACATCATGAATATCTCAATACTGTCCAAAGTGATCTACAGATATAATATGATCTTGATCCAGATTCCATCATCTTTATCTAAAGAGATGGAAAAATGAGTCTTTGTATGGAAAGAACTTTATATGGAAGTGAAAGAGACCCTGGATAAGTAAAGCAGTACTCATGATGAAGAACAAAGTAGGATGTCTTTCACTTCCTGATCTCAAAACTCACTGTACAGCCTGGTATTGGTACAATGACAGACACGTAGACTTATGGAACAGAATTAAGAACCCAGAAATAAAACCATCCATCTATAGACAGCTGATTTTTGACAAAGGGCTAAAACTCATTAAATAAGAAAGAGGTAGTCTCTTTAATAAATGGTGCTGGCAACACTGGATATTGATTTGCAGAAAAATGAAACAAGACCCATATCTCATACCATATACAAAAATGAGCTCAAGTTGGATCAAAGAACTGAATGTAAAAATTAAAACCATAAACACCATCAAATGGAAAAAAGGAACAAACTTAGGAGCTCTAATTCAAAGCTTAAATACATAACTGAATATACCTAAAAACACACAAACACCAGAAGACAAAATCAATGACCGGGACCTCCTAAAAATTAAACACTTATTTGTATCAAAAGATTTCACCAGAAAAGTAAAAAGAAAACTCACAGACTGGGGGAAAAAAAAAATTGACAATGAAATAACAGACAACTTAACAAGAAGACAAATCATCTAATTTAAAAAAAGGTAGAGGACAACAGATAGAAACTTCACAAAAGAACACATTCAGGCAGACAGCAAATACATGAAGAAATGCTTGAGATCATTAATCATTGTTGTTGTTATGTGCTGTCAAGTCGGCCCCGACTCATAGAGACCCCTCCTTGGGTTTCCAAGGCAGTATCACTACTGAAGTAGATTGCCCCATCTTCCTTCAGAGGAGTGGCTGGTGGGTTTGAACCGTCAGCCTTTTGGTTAGCAGTAAAGTGCTTTAGGCACTACACTACCAGAGCTCCCCATTAATCATTAGACAGATACAAATCAAAACAACAACGAGGTATCATTTCACCCCAGCTATAATAGCAAAATTCATAAAACCAGAAAACAACAAATACTGGTGAAAGGTTCAGTGTCTCCTGTCCTGTGGGACTGTAAAATAGTGCAGCCATTGTTAAGAAAGGTATGACACTTTGTTAAAAAGCTGGAAATAGAAATGCCATGTGATCCAGCAATCCCACTACAAGGTATATATCATAGAGAAATAAGGGTCATAACACAGATATATGCACACTCGTGTTCATCATAGCACTATTCACAATTGCAAAAAGATGAAACTACCTAAAAACCCATCAACAGATAAATGAATCAACAAACTATAGTACATACACACAATGGAATATTATACAACCTAACAAACAAGGGTGAATTTGTGAAACATCTCATAACATGGATAAAATTAGAAGGTTTTATTCTGAGTGAAGTTAGTCATTCACAAGAAGGGCAAATATTGTATGTGACCAGTATTGTAAAAAGTTAAGAAAACAGTTTCCCCAAAAAAAGAAAAGAGATATATTCTTTATTCTTTGATGGTTACCAGGGGTGGGTGAGAAGGGAGAGTAAACTATTAAGTAGAGCATAGACACATATTAACTTGAGTGAAGGAAAAGAATAAAAATAACTAAAACCATTTGAACCCCAAAGTAAAAAGTTTTATGACAAATTTGACCAAAAAAATAAAAAAATAAGATTATTTGGTTCTTATGATTTTTTTATGTGCGTATATTATTATTTTGCTTTTGATTAATTGTGGTAAGCATATAGGTAACCACAGTGTTGTTGTTGTTATGTTCCAATCAAGTCGGCCCCGACTCATAGCAACCCCTCCTTCGGTTTCAGAGGCAGTATCACTATGGAAGCAGATTGACCAACCCTCCTTCCAAGGGCTGGTGGGTTTGAACTGCCAGCCTTTGGTTAGGAGTCAAGTGCCTTAGGAACTATGCTACTAGACTCCTAGTTAACTGTGGTAGTTAAGTTTATGTGTCACTTTGGCTAGGCCTGGTTGAGTGGCTGGGCAGCTGGATGTATTATTCCCCATGATGAGACTGATAATCAACTTTATGGTGGAATCTACTGTGAGCAGCTGAGTACCTGCCCTTGGGATGTGCTCTGCTTCCTGTATATAAGGAGTAGCCTTGGGGAATGGTCTCTAGCTTATGGCATGCTTGAACCCTGCATGTAGCTGTGTCATTGTTCAGAACCCTGCTATGCTCTGCTGACCTTGGGGGTAACAATGGACTTGAATTAATGGTCTGCCATGTGGACTGTGATATTTTATTTGTTGACCTTGGGCTTGTTAGCCTCAGCAGCCAGTAGTTGCCTGAGTGAAGAGATGCCTCTAGCTTTAGTGGGCTGGGAGCTGGAGGCAGAGCTAAAGCTCAAGGTTGAGGGGCTTTCACACAGCCCCTAGAGCTTGGCACTTTGAACTTGGACTTAAAGCCTCCAAACTGTGAGAGAATAAACTCCTGTTTGTTCAAGCCATCCCATATGTGGTATATTTCTGTCAGAGTGTTACTAGGTAACAAAAACAATAACAAAACATTTGCCATTTCAACATTCTTTACATATACAATTCAGTGACATTGTGTTCATTTTGTTCATTGTCTTTTGCTACCATCATCACATCCTATTCCAAATTTCTCCACCACCCTAAACAGAAGCTCAATATCCCCAAGCCATAAGTCCCCCTATCCCCTTCCCAATTATCCACCATTGGTAATCACCAATAAACTTTGGTCTCTATGCACATGTTTATTCTAGATATTTCATATAAGTGGAATTATACACTATTTGTCCTTTTGACATGGAATTATGCAATATTTGTCCTTTTATTCAGCATGATGCTTTCAAGGTTCATGTATGGTGTAGCCTGTATCAAAGCTTCATTTTTCTTCATAGCTGAGTAAATATTCCATTCTATTTATGTACCATATTTTGTTTATCAATTCATACATTGATTAACATTTAGGTTGTTTCCATCTTTTTGCTATTGTAACTAATGTTGCAGTGAATATTGATGTACATATGTCTGTTTGAGTCTCAGTTTTCAAGTCTTTTGGGTATATACTTAGGAATGGAATTGCTCAGCCATATGATATGTAACATATTTACATATCATTGGCAAGGATATCATTGGTATCCTTAGTTGACAGCACTACTTCATGCAACAACATTATGTAACAACTTCTTTGTTTTACCAAATTGACCTGAAAGAATGACTTAAATGCCCACTTTGCTCAACTGAGAATATTAAAATAATATAGGCTGAAATAGTCATATCCTTAGCCTCCATGATCTTTTATTTATAACTATTATTGTTCTTCTTTTTTATAATATTGTTTTTCTGTTTAAATATTTTTTCCTTTGATATTCTGCAGTCATTGATGTTACAAATATATGTTTGCTGAATTAGGTTTGTTTCTAATACATTTTATATATTCAACCAATATTTGCTGAATTAAGAAAAAAAGAAAATAATGCATGCATTAAAGAACAAATGAAATGTTCTTCTGAAATAAATAAAACTTATTACAACATGCAAGCACCACAGTATGATAAACTGCCAGATGAGTGGTGGAATGGAAATGATGCCAGAGATCGCATGATAGAATTGTTCAAAACAAATGACTTGTTCATTGCAAATACTTTTCTTCAACATAAATTGTGGCTATACGTGTGGTCCTTACCAGATGGAATACAAAGGAATCAGATTGACTACATCTATGGAAAGACGTGTTGGAGAAGCTCAATATCTTCAGTCAAAACAAGGCCAGGAACTATCAATTACTGCTATGCAAGGTCAAGTTGAAGCAGAAGAAAATTAACAAGTTCACGAGAGCCAAAATGTGACCTTGATTTTATCTTACCTGAATTTAGAGACTATATGAAGAATAGATTTGATTCATTGAACACCAATGTCTGAAGACCAGACAAGTTGTGAGATGATATCAAGAGCACCATCCATGAAGAAAGGAAGAAAAACCAGAAAGAATTTCAGAAGAGACCTTGAACTTGCTCTTGAATGGAGAGTAGCTAAAGAGAATGGAGGAAATGATGAAGTAAAAGATCTGAACAGAAAATTTCAAAGGGTGTCTCTAAAAGACAAAGTAAAGTATTATAATGAAATGTGCAAAGTCCTACAATTAGAAAACCAAAAGGGAAGAACACTTTCTCAAGCAGAAAGAATTAAAGAAAAATTTCAGTTCTCAAGCTGCAATATTGAAGGACTCTACAGGCAAAATGTTGAATGATGCAGGAAGCATCAAAAGAAGGTGGAAGCAATATGCTGAGTCATTGTACCAAAAAGAACTAGTTGATATTCAACTATTTCAGGAGGTGGTATATGATCAAGAGCCAATGGTATTGAAGGAAGTCAAAGCTGCACTGAAGGAATTGGTCCAAAACAAGGCTCCTGGAGTTGACAGAATACCCACTGAAATATTTCAACAAATGATGCTGCACTGCAACTTACTCATTTATGCTAAGAAATATGGAAGACAGCAACCTGGCCAGCTGACTGGAAGAAATTGATATTTGTGCCCATTCTGAAGAAAGTGATCCAACAGAATGTGAAAATTATTGAACAGCATCATTAATACCACATACAAGTAAAGTTTTGCTGAAGATAATTTAAAAAAAAAAAATTGCAACAGTATATTGATAGGAAACTTCCAAAATTTAAGCTGGATTCAGGAGAGGTTGTGGAATGAGGGGTATCACTGCTGATGTTAGAGTTGGATCTTGGCAGAAAGCAAAGAATATCAGAAAGATGTTTACCTGTGTTTTATTGACTATGCAAAGACATTTGAGTGTGTGGATCATAACAAAGTATGGATGACATTACAAAGAATGAGGTTTCTAGAACACTTAATTGTGCTTATGAGGAACTGGTGCACAGACCAAGAGGCTATAATTCAAATGGAAAAAGGGGATGTTTTAAAATCAGGAAGGGTATACATCAAGGTTCTATCCTTTCACAATTCTTATTCAATCTCTATGCTGAGGAAATAATCTGAGAGGGTGGACTATATGAAGAAGAATGGCATCAGGATTGGATAAAAACTCATTTAACAACCTGTGATATGCAGATGACACAACATGGCTTGCTGAAAGTGAAGATGACTTGAAGAATTTACTGATGAAGTCAAAGACTACAGACTTCAGTATGGACTACACTTCAACACTGTTGTTGTTATATGCCATCGAGTCAGACCTGACTCATAGTGACCCCTCCTAGGGTTTCCAAGGTGTTATCACTATGGAAGTACATTGTCCAACCTTTCTTCCAAGGACACTTCAACATAAAGAAAACAATAACCCTCACAACTGGACCATTAAGAAACATCATGATAAATGAAGATAAGATTGAAGTTGTCAAAAATTTCATTTTATTGTATCCACTATCAACAACCAGAGAAGTAGTAGTGAAGAAATCAGACATCATATTGCACTTGGAAAATATGCTGCAAAAGACCTGTTTAAAGTGTTAAGACACAAAGATGTCACTTTGAAGGCTAAGGTACACCTAACCCAAGCCATAGTATTTTCAATCGCTTCATGAGCATGTGAAAGCTGGACAATGAATAAAGAAGACTTAAGAAGAGTTGATCTCTTTGAATTGTGGTTTTGGCAAAGAATACTGAAAATGCTATGGATTGCCAGAAGAGAGAACAAATCAGCCCTAGAAGGAGTACAACCAGAATGCCCTTAGAAGTTAGAGGGCCAGACTTCATCTCACCTGCTTTGGTCGTGTTCTCAGAAGAGATCATTCCCTGGAAAAGGATATTATGATTGGTAAAATAGAGGGTCAGTGAAAAAGGGTGAGTCTCAATGAGATGGATTGACACAGTGTCTGTGAAAATATGTTCAACTGTAGCAAGGATTGTGAGGATGAAGTAGGATTTGTCAATGTTTCACTTTGTTTTACATAAGGTTGCTATGAGTCGGAGCCAACTCAATGACACCTAATAACAACAACAGCCAGAATTTTACACTTTAGTCTGAATAATAGTTATTAACGGAGTAGAAAGCTAGAGCAATGGGATCCAAGATTGGGCATTTTGATGGAGGAGAGAGAGGGTTGAGAAAAAAAAAAGTACTAGGAGTACAATACAACGAATATATCAGAAGAATTCACAGTTGCTGAGCAAAATTTGTTTTATGTCACAACTTCAACTGTTGTTTTCTGGGGAAAGGTACATGAGGGTAACTACTACTTTGCTTTTTTGCCTACATTGAGTTAATCTAAGTGGAAAGATACTAATTAACATGCACTACTTCTAATATCAGTGAATCACTCAGCGTTAATCATATCTACAGAAAAAGTCTGTTGTGTCTGAGCGGACTGTCACATTCAGTTGATAGCAGCAATTATTATTCTGATAAAAATAGCATTAAATACAAGAATGACAAGTAAATGAAATGAAGCATTTTATGAACAAAAGACTGTGACTCGAGAGTGAGCTAAATCCAATGAAGAGAAACTGGTTTTCCCAAAATAAATCTAATAAAATATCTTACTGTGAACTTTTCCTATACTTTCACATTTTATAGTGGGATTTACCTTACAAAATACCAGTCCAGTACCAAATAGCTTCTGTGACACTGGGGGTTTTCTTGCTATGACATATGACTTTTCCAAATATAGTGAAAATGAAGGCTTCTAACTGATTTTTTTCAAGGAGTTCTGCTAGCGTAGTGCCTAAGGCACTTGACCACTAACCAGAAGGCTGGTGTTTCAAATCCACCAGCCACTCCTCAGAAGGAAGATGGAACAATCTACTTCTGTAGTGATACTGCCTCAGAAACCCAAGGAGGGGTTGCTATGAGTTGAGTCCAACTTGACGGCACATAACAACAACAACAACAACTGACTTTTTCACTTCACTTTAACACAAAATAATATCCTCCACTTTCTTCAAAACCTTCTCAAACTCTTCTCTTTTATAAAATCTTCCACAATCTCTCTGATTTTCTCATTCATGTGATAGCTCTATTATTTCTTTAACACTTCAAATTACTCACTTCTATATATATGAATCATTTCATTATTTACGTTAGCTTTTCTTTTCTGATTAAAAACATGTTTACTTTTACTTTAATATAATAAAATATAAGAGATTATTAATTATCAATTTCTTAACACTCTAAAAATCTGTCATTATCATTTCCCACCATGGTCTCATCCATATCAACATCAGAGATTCTGTCCTTCATTAACTTTTCTTAATTTAAGCACTTGGACATGTTACTAAGTAGTCTTACTTTTTTAGTAATGAATTTAACAAATTGATTCAAATATAGACAGAGGAAATAAGAGGTGTGTAGAATCTTCAAGTACATTTCCCACAAGAATAGATTCAGAAGAGAATTGGGGGTAGAAAGAAAAAAGCAAAAGGAATTGGTAACTAGAATTTAATATCATTTTATGTATCAGTTTTCATCCTAGAAGCTTTACTCATAGTATCTCAATTAATCATTGCCATAGTTCCACTAAATAAGCATTATTTTCTACTTTTTATGCATAAGGAAGCTATGACTACGGTCGCCAAGTGTGTTGGACAGTCACTCAGTTAATATCTGTTAGAAACAGTGTTTTGTAATTAGACATGACTCATATCCTGTCAAAATGCCATGTACTTCTCAAAGAGTAATGTTTTAATATGAATTGCAACTTAGAGAAATAAAAGTTAGACTTTTGAAAGAAAGATAATTAAAATTAAGCTTTTTCAAAATTACAAATATTATTTTAATTGTGAATGTTACTTTCAGGTTTTCTCACTATATGGCTAGTCAACGATTTTGGAAATCTTAACAATTACTTGCTTTACCAGATGCATATCAAATTCCACCATTGATACAATTTTTATTTTGTTATGTTTCTGGTTTAAATTTTAATGAAAATTTATTTCACCTAAAAAAATACTTTGATGAGGATGTGGGTAAAATAGTTCAGGGTCTATGGAAACCAGTTTGGAGATTGTAAAAAGGTTAATTATGGAATTATCATATGGCCCAGTAGTTGCCCTTTTATGTTATGCATATATTCAAAAGAAAAGAAAGCAATGACTCAAACAGACACATACACATGTAATATTCACTGCAGCTTTATTCACCCTGTCCAAACGTGGAAACAATTGAAATTCCCATCAACAGGTTAATGGGTAAATAAAATTAGCATATACATATAATGTAATATTACTTAGCCATAAATAGAAATGAAATTCTGATATGCTATGACATGGACAAACCTTGAAGACAGTACAATGAGTGAAATAATATAGCTAAAAAAGACAAATATACTATGATCCCACTTATGAGAAATATCTACAATAAGCAAATCCATTGAGACAAAATAATATTAGTGGTTACCAGGGCTGAAGAAAGGGGGAAGTTTAAAAATGCCTATTATGTAATTATGATCTTTTTAATGTATTACAAATCATAATTAGAAATGAATGAGAATTTGTTTTTTGCTATGTTTAAAACCATTTCTCTTTATTTAAATAAAAGAATAAAAAGGCTTGATCTACTAAAAAAAATACTGCTATAAACTTGAACTATAATTAATCAGTAATTATCTTTATAGACTCATAATTTTAGATTTGGCTTGACTTGAGCTGTTTTTGTTTTTTCTTTGCAAATTACCAAGTAAAAAATATATAGAAAAAGTAATTGAATCAACATTGCTATCTATTTGCCACATAAAACACCTCACAGCTTTTTAAAAAGAGCTCATCACTAAGAGAACATGATGGATGAACACCCCAGTATTACATACAGAAGACAGATCTTAGAGCCAGCACATAACATTTGTTCTTTCCATAAATACTTATATTTATCTAAATTTTAGAAAGAAAAATGCAAATTAATGCAATAACTCTTGCTTCTTAGGCAGATATTTTCAAATGTGTTGTTACTTTATCATTTATTCTGAGCCGTAAATAAACTTCAGTGTTAACAAGCATAAATTAGACCAAGGTCTCTGACCCAGAATCTAGCAATCATGCAAAACTGTAAGAACTCATAAACTATAAAGGTGCATATAGAGTTAATTGTTACAGGCACTCCAAGTGAAATAAATGGAGAATATAATGGGTTCTATAGAACACTGGGAAAATTTGAGGCAATATATTCAATTTTTTTTTTTCAAAATAATTTTATTTGGTGACAAAACTGATCTGACTCACATTTTTTTGATGAGCAAATCTGATCTGAACTGATGTAAGGCTATTTATGAACTTTGTTCAAATTTGTGCAAATATGTTTTTTTTGGGGGGGAGAGCTTTCTTTTTCTTTTCTTTTTTGTAATTTGGGAGAAAGTTTACAGAATAAATTGATTTTCCATTCAACAATCCATACACATTTTGTTATGTGACATTCATTCCAA
Source organism: Orycteropus afer afer (assembly GCF_000298275.1). Classification (NCBI taxonomy): domain Eukaryota; kingdom Metazoa; phylum Chordata; class Mammalia; order Tubulidentata; family Orycteropodidae; genus Orycteropus; species Orycteropus afer. Next base: position 326,711 of record NW_006922487.1, on the reverse strand, counting down.
TCCCCTCAATGTAGCAGTACTCTTCCTACTTCCTCCCTGTGTTTCCCATTTTCCTTTGCCCTTCTTTCCTATCCCTTCTTACCTTCTCAGCTTTATCCCTGGACAGTTGCTACCCTCCTGACCTTGTATGATTGATTGTTCTAATGAGTGCATATCTGCCTCGTACTGTTCACCTTCTAAGCCTGGCAATCATTTGATTGAAAGTTGAGCCACAAGGGTGAGTTCAATTTCAGGCTTAAAGGGTATCTGAAGATCAGAGTCTTTTTTTTTAATTATTATTTTGAGTTTTGTTCCACATTTTTATCCCACTGCATCTAGGATCTTCTATGGTGATTCTTTTCAGAGTGGTTGGTAGTGGGGGCTAGGCATCATCTAATTTTTCTGGTCTCAGTTTAGTGGAGGTTATGGTTCATGTCATCAGCCCTTTGGAATAATTTTTTTCTTGCATCTTTGATTTTCTTCACTCTTCTTTGGTCTGGAATGGGAGAGAACAGTACTTGAACCTTAAATGGCTGTTCACAAGGTTTTAAAATCCAATTGCTACTAACCATAGTAGGATGTAGAACATTGCTTTTGTGGACTATGTTAGGCCAGATGATTTTGGTGTCCTCCAAGACTATGGTCCTGAGCTCCCAGCTCCAATGACTCATTTCCTCAAAGTGTTTAGTTATAACACCCATGAACAGGTATAGTTTTGACAGAGGACATTTCTACATATGTTTATATGTCCTACAAATATATCCATGAATACACAGGGGATAAAGTTATGAAGACTTTTTAGTCATAATGTTAAATATTTTTTAATAGTTTGTTAGAGTTTCACAACTGAAAAACACTGAAGATTTTCTAACCACATTCTGTATCTTTGTTACTGTTGCTCTTACAAATTAGAAACTATTTCTGGACATATTTATGACCTTCCAAAGATTTTATATATATACAGGCAGGGTTGAGACCATAGCAGAGCTTCCCTTCTTATTAATTTTTTTAGGTACTGCAGTAGGTTGAAGAGTGGCCCCCCAAAAGTTATGTCCAAGCCCTAAGCCCCAGAATCTGTGAATGTAACCTAATTTAGAACAGAAATATTTACAACTAAGGTATTGCAAGGTATGAGGTGTGCCCTTAATCCAGTGTCTATAAGAGACAGAAGTGGAGAAGACACACACACACACCCACACACACAAAGAGAAGAAGGCCATGTGAAGACCCATATGAAGACAAATTGGAGCGATGCTACCACAAGACAAGTAACTCCTGGAGCCACTAAAAGCTGGAAAAGACAAGGAAAGTTTAACCCCTAGAGCCTTTGAAAGGAGCATGATCCTGACAACACCTTGATTTCTGGAATGCACATCTGTGAGAGAACAAATATCTGTTTTCTAAGCCATCTAGTAGAAGCTCTGGTAGCATAGTGCATAAGGCACTTGACTGCTCACCAGAAGGCTGGTGGTTCAA